>NC_062527.1:13731810-13921810 GCF_022655615.1 Tachysurus fulvidraco
ATAACTCTTCTCTATCTCATAACAGATACCCACTGGGGAAGGATAAAATGTGTCTCCTCCAAGACAAATAAAGCCAGTCATTGCATCTTGTCAAACTACTGCTCATCCTACTTTACAGGGAATCTGAACACACTCTGTGCTAACTGTTCTCTTTAGTATACATGATACACAGACACCCACAATTGATAGAGGAGAGAGTAATGTCATCCCTCCCACCCAGACAGCATATCCAATTCTGCTCTCTTGGCTTTCTCTCACTGAGTCAACAATTATAGGTTACTGCTCTTGTGCCCCAAAACAATTATAGTTAGATTATTGTTCTTGTGGCTATAATGTTCATTTTAGCTTAAACTGTTTTGGCATGCTTAGTGACTAAAAAGCTACATTACGGAAGCTGGCAAGACCTTAACTGAAGATTTTGCACATGCACACTGGAGTTGATTCACAGAGTCTACACTGACAAAAAAGCTCACTGAATTAACTTGATTCAAATGCATAAATTGGTTGGATGTGGCTGAATTGCGTTACAGTAACACAATTTGTTTTTATGCATCTACAATAATTTGGTCTGTATTTTCAAAAGCCTGAATAAAAACAAACAGTACACTCTGACTTGAACTGAGGATCAAACTCAGATAACTGGACTTTTTGAACAGCCTTTTACCATTGCAATTACACCCTCCCATACAGGGTTTAACTGCATAATTTACAGTAGTATGATTAGAAACTTATGAAAGTTTAGTGTAAGAAATTACGTCACATTTTGATGGGAAGCTTTTTATGTAAACTATGCATGTATTATATGTATACACCTATGTTTTCTTCAATTCGATTCATTTTATTTGACAGAGCTTTTAGCAATGGACAATGTCACAAAGCAGTTTATATATAAACATATATAGAAATTCAAAGGATATTAATTAATGAGCAAGCAAAAGGTGAAAATGGCAAGGGGAATCTCTCTGAGATGATATGAGGAAGAAATCTTGTGAGGAACCAGAGTCAAAATGAATACATCCTCATCTGGGTTGCACTAGAGAGTGTGATTATAAAGCATTTCCCTTCTATAACAGAGCACTATAAAGTCTCAACAAGAAAATCATTCTCGTCTTAACAAAGAAGTCAATTTTGTTGATATTATCAACTGTTCACTGATGGAAACTTGAGTGCAATCCCATCTTCAGGCTATGCATGTAGAGCCAGCAAGCAGCCTCCAAGTGATGAGAACTCCAACCAGAAGTTAGACATTGACTAACTGACTACATATTCCATTTTTTTCAGTGTGCTCTATGGTGTTCTCCACTTTATCTACAAGGATAGATCAAAGAAAATGGCACAATTCATGTTCTCTGATGCATCTAGTTTGTTTAGGTTCACCTCTACTGGAGGTGAAACTCAGATCAATGCAGGTCAGTGATGTCCTGGTGCGCTGGCTGGATTATCTCATTATAACAACACATCAGACAACATAAATGTGCAGCACAGAAGGGCCTCCAGAGGATTGTTCTGTCACAATTCTTATTTGTCATCTATAAATTACACTTCAACTCTGGATCATTCTATTCGAAGAAACATATGACTGTGATAATGGGTTGAACCTGTACGATGGAAGCAGAATAGAAAAGTCTGGGAAAAGGGTTTCATCAAGAGGTGCAAAGAGAATTACCTTCAACCCACTCACGACATCACTGAGACAACACTGGACTCCAGGTGGTAAAATATTACCTTTCTACCTTTCAGGGGACAGATACAGCATTGGTGCAATCTTACATTTTCCTTGGGGAGCACAAGTCTATTCTTTCTGAGTAGGCTAGATTCATGTAAAATCTGCAGTGAACTCCTATATGGCGAATTCTCTGCTTCCTCTCCAGCTGTTTGCTTGGAAAGGAACAGAAACCTGAACAATGAGAATGAGATCTCTCAATCACACAGTGTAATAGACAGAGGCCCGAGCACTTCAATGGCCATGATAGAGAAAACGATAGTGTATGAACAGGACTCAATAGTTAATAACGCCAAACACCCAGACTCGCTCCAACACTGCAGTAAAATATTCTACAATGCAGTACATAACATATGAAATGATCTTTTGTGCCATAAACCATGTCTTTTCACTAACATTCCAAATGCCTTGTACTTATTACCAGATTTTATTTCAAAGCATTTTACTTCTGTTGTGCTTTGTTTACTTGACACCAAGTGTTCTGCGCTCTGCCTCGAAATAAACCCCATCAATGTCAGCAACCCCATCAATGCAAAGTACCACTGATTGATCATAAGGTCAGGTTTCAAGCCCCATCACTGTCAAGATGCACCTGTTGGGCCCTTAAGCAAGGCCCTTAACCCTCTCTGCTCCAGAGGCACTGTATCATAGCTGATCCTGTACTCTGACCCTTAATTCCAAACTAGGATAGGAAAATAAAAGAATTTCACTGTACTGTAATGTATATGTGACAAAATAAAGGCTTCTTTCTTCTTCTTCTTCTACTAGTGTATGAGATGCAGTGCATTAGGTGGTGCAATGTTGGCTAATGAGTGTGCGTAGGCCAGTGGTAGGTCTAGGTGATAAACTGGTTACTGCACATAATGTTGATATTTCAGTTTGATATGATTATTTTTTATGATTCGGTTTTAATTATTTTGATTTCTGCTTAATTTCATTATCTACAACTAGCTCTTACATAGAAATAGTAATATATTACTGTAATTAATACAAAATCTTTGTCTGGGTCTTGAGCTGAGTCTATGTACTTTTTTTTTGTTTCTGTCTGCTTTCAAGTTTCATGTTTGAGCATCTAAATACAATGACATTCTACAGTGACGGCTACAGTTGTACACTCCTACTTAGTGCAAAAATAATGAGTGAAATAGAGAACTGTAAAAAATGAATGCAGTCATATACAGTAGTAGCATACTGGGAAATATAGCACATTCGATAGTATATATTAAAAAATGGATATTCCTTAAGCATCGCAAACATTTTATGCAATACAGAAGTGCTGTACTGTAGTGGTATATATTGCACATAGAGTACAAGGACATTCATAGTCGGAGTCTCCATCCCTGTCCCGTAATTGGTCTATTACTATATGTTTGCACCTGTTCTGAGCTCATTCCTTGATTAGTTTTCCCTTTATATATGATCTCATCATAAATGTGCCATCACTATAAGCATTGAGTCTTGTTTTTGGTTTTGACCCGGCTCTCATTTTCATTTTTGATTTAAAGATTTCTCTTGTTTGTTTCTGCTTCATTTGATTGCTGTCTGGGATTTCAATGTTGATTACGATTTTTTGTTTGACCCAAATAAATACCATGTTCAGTTTGTGCACCTCTGACCTACCCTTAATCACCAAGTTACATGCACACAGGGCAGAGAACACCCAGCAGAATCAATGCAGAAATATGAAATGTACATATGCAATAATATACATATTTTGTACAGTCTTGTTCAAATTGCTGTTCTGGAACAACTTGGTTATTCTTTGGGGATCCATAAAGATGATATACAGATATTTCTGCCAAATAAAAAAACAAAAAAACATTTAGCAAATGCCTTGAGGAAAATATTCATAGACTAAACAAACCTGATTCACTCTTCCTTGTTGTTTGAAGCCATATTTTCAGGAGAGGCACATGAGCAGGATATATTGTATGGTAGCAGGTGTCTCAGGGAAGTGGCCCTCTCACAGCTGTACTCACAGCAAGCCCCAACCTGCACACCACCAGGGCTACTGTATGTGGAGAGTCAGAACTCAACCCCAGCTACTGCCCATGAACCTAATGGGTCAGAAAATAAGGTTACTTTACTACAACTGTGAAAAATATGCAAAACTGGGATTTTTAAAAAAATACAATAGAATAGAAGCCTTTATTATCACCACATATTCATTACAGGACAGTGGAACTCTTTTCTTCACATATCTTAACTGAGGAGGTTGAGGGCCTTGCTCAAGGGCCCAACAGTGGCAGCGCTGGGGCTTGAAACCTGATCCTCCAATCAACAACCCAGAGCCTTAACCACATGAGCCACCACCCAGATAATACAATCATAATCAATCAGTTGATATACATTACTACACTAAGGGATAAGTTTATCTCACAAATGAAATATTTATTTCCATTTCCTGCTTTCGTTGTACCTTGAAAGTGGACAGACCCCCTTATCCTCAACCCCCAACATTCTTTTTACCCCACCTGTTTTCAAATATTAAAGCTGCCTCACTTGCCCCTCAGTTATGTGAAAGCCAATTGATTTAGCTACCAATGTCACATTACATTATGGCTATCTGAAGTGTACTGTGACTGAGCATATTATCAGGACATTCAGCTCAGATAGACCACAAAACCTTTGTGCGCTCCAGGTTCAGTTGAGAGGGCCCTTTGTATTCCCTGGACATGGACTGCAGGTCTGCCGCTAAATATGGGGGTAATTACTTTGTGGATTTTGTGAGAGTGTACTGAAACCTGAAAGTGTTGTCGGAAATTGAGAGCAAATGACCTCTCTCTCTCTCTCTCTCTCTCTCTCTCTCTCTCTCTCTCTCTCTCTCTCTCTCTCTCTCTCTCTCTCTCTCTCTCTCTCTCTCTCCTGCAGTCGTGTGTGTTTTCTTTTGTTTTCAGACAGATCTAAGGAGAAGATCAAAGTGTGGGAGGAAGCTGAGGAGAACTGATTCCCTGGAGGGAAAGACATTGCACTTGAAAAAAACAAAAAGGCTTTTTTTGATAAATGTTATATAAATGATAAATACTGATGTAATGATGTATTATAATAATGTTGAACATGTTTTGATGTTATGATAGGATTATGTGGTTATGATCAGAAAACAATTAGGGTTCCTAAGCAACTGTATGCTTCTCTTGAAAGGCAACTCAAATGTCATCAGTAAGAAATAATTAAAACACCTGTCTGAAAATCCATTACTAAAAGAAACATTCAAATAACTTGTAGGAGAATGGTCATAGTAATTGCTCAGTCAGTCTTATAGGTCACGGCAGTGTTCAGCTGGTTTTCCCTGAAGGTGCTGAAGCCACTATGTGAAATGAAAGATCTGATGTATTTTGACAGCACTCCACAGGGGCTTCTCCCACCAACACGATTTCCAGTGGTGTGGGATTAACACAAACATATGATTGCTAATTCATATTAAATGACCTTCACCTCCTTCCTCCAGTTAATCATACACACTGAAGGGCTAGTTAGTGGATAAAGCAGTTTTGATGTTTTAATGTTTTGTAGCTCTAAGAAGCCCCACTGTATGTAATTCTTTCATTCATCCATTTTCTCTATCACTTAAACTTCATAGGACTGCAGGGAGAATATCCCAGAGATGGGGATGGGGACATCCTGGATGTGTTTCACAGGACACAATTGCGCACACTATCACAACTACAGCCAGAGTCTTTGGACTTGGGGAGGGAACCAGAGTGCCTGGAAGAAACCCCTGAATATGCACACATAGGGCAGCATGTCTACCTTTAAGCCATCTTGACACCCTGATTGTAGTTCTCGGGCACTCTAAAGTTACAGGTTAAATTAGATGTTTATTTCGAGGCAGAACACAGAAATGTTTCCTCACAGACCCAGTATCCCTGATTTGAATCTGAACTTTAAATAAGGTCTGTGTGGACATTTACACGGTTTCCATCTATTCACATGAGCTTCCACCTTGTTACTGCTGTTTTCTTCCTATCTCCCAAA
The DNA here is from genome assembly GCF_022655615.1 of Tachysurus fulvidraco. Classification (NCBI taxonomy): domain Eukaryota; kingdom Metazoa; phylum Chordata; class Actinopteri; order Siluriformes; family Bagridae; genus Tachysurus; species Tachysurus fulvidraco. The sequence goes on from NC_062527.1 coordinate 13,737,509, forward strand.
TTCATTACAGTTTTACTGAACTGGCTATGTTAAATGTATGTATGCAGGGTGCTTTGTGATCGATCTAAAGGCGTTCCAGCCATGGTATGCCCAATGTTCTCAGAGTAGGCTCTGGATCCACCCTGACCCTGACCAAGATAAAGCGAATACTGAACGTGATGAAGATTTCCCATGTTACATTGTACTAGAATGAACTAATTTTACTGTATATTTATTTTTAAATTCATTTTAGAGACATCTTTCTCAGTGAGGTATGAGTAGTTTTCCTCACAAAGAGTCAATTTTATGACTGATTTTAATAAATCAGGGCTGATTAATTTTGCATTATAATACAGGACAGAAAAAGAGTCTTAACTAAAAGTGTTCTGCCCTAATTTCTGTTTAATGGCTCATATTGTATTGTATTTGTGGAAATGTGACATTTGAGCAAGAAAAGGGTGATTTACATTCAGTTCCATGGCAAACACAAAATGGAAAAGCACTGCAGAATTCAGGTTCCGAATTCATTTCCCACAATTGCCCAAAGACAGGCACCAGGGATGAAAATGAATGTGGTCAAAGTGACAAAATACCTATTGTATAACTAACAATCACTACTTAAGGAGTTAACAGGCCTTCATTAGGATTAAAAATTCCCTCCTCCACCCCCCCCCCCCCTCTATCTGTCTTATACTTATGAGCCCTGCAAATCAGCATGGGTGTGACTTTGTTCCAGTATTTGCGCTTGAGCCCTGCTTTACTGATATAAGCGAAACTGACGGCATCTGAGACCCACTGCTGTGTGTTTGTGTACTTGATAATATTCCGGCACATTCTGCTCAGGAAAATTGCACTGAGACCATATTAGGTTTAAAAATAAGATGAATATAAAATTGAAATCCATCATCAAACACAAAATAATAAAGTATATGACAGATATATAAAGTGATAATATAGATTATAATATATTATATTATATAATAATAGATAATACATGTGGATATTTACATCCAATGTAATATATATAATATTTTAAATAATATTTTATATAATGTTTAAAGCCAGTAAAATTGAAATAGCATTTTTTTATTTCTATTTCTATGCAAGTGCTTTAAGCGCAATAATTTGAAACGGAGGTGACATAGTTAATCCATCTGTGCTTGAACAAATATTCAAGGATTAGATCATGATAACATTAATTAATCCATCTGTGCATGAATAGTTTTTAAAGGATTAGACCATGTTTATGGCTTCTCGCTGAATTTGTCAACGTAGGCAAGGATGTATTTAATTTTTTATTCTCAAAGAGAATCGCCAAGCTAAATCTAAGCTGTTTTTTTTTTCATAAAGTTCACTCCTGAAGCATTTCCAAATGCCAAAACATGGAATTGTCACAAAGTTTCCTGAACTAAGTTTACTGACTATATTTAACAATTGTTTAAGCACGAGAAGACCTCCCCTTCTCCTGAAAGCTGCCACCTTAACACTGGCTGAACGAGCAACAAACACTATGCTTAATTACAGGCTGCCAGTCTGGCAGTATGTGATGTAGGCCCATATTTCTACTCTCAGCCTGGCAGAGACAGAGAACGTGACAGAGAACTGCAGACTTTCACGCCCTCCTGTTTCCTGCTGGCATGCTGGATCAGACACGGCCTGTATTAGAAGATCACTGTGGCCACGGCAGGAGTGCTGGGAATCATACATTTCTACCTGCCAGGATTCAGAAAGGAGGCATCTTTGGAGCTTACAAGATCAAAGTTAAAGGACTGAATGAGAAGGCAACAAAGAAAAAAGTCTAATAATGTCTTTTATTTGTGATTATGGCTCTGTGGTCTCTGATAATGACATTTGTCATTATGGTTATGTGGAAATTTCCATTTAAGTGACTCAATTTTTCTTCACACTGCCACAGAACAAGCTCCTAATGCTGTGTTACTTGTGGAAATGTGACAATAGAAGTGAAGTTTACTCTTCACTTTTGTAGTGCATTATCTACATTATATGGATTGTATTTGACTGTATAAAATACGCTAATATACGGAAAATCTTATGTAATCAGTAATATTATGCTTAACATTCAGTGTATTAAAAATCTGCAGTTTTTTTAAATTCCACTACTCCTGTTGTAAAAATTGCAGGCTGAATAAATGAACAAATTATAGACTGTAAGATATTCTCTTTTTCTATTTTGGGAAAAGCAATAAGAAGCTATAATATTTTCTTTTATACTGGTGGTCTTAAATTTAATTTAGTTGATTATAATGGATTTTGTATTGCCTGATCTGCAGGTTTAAAAAAAAAAAAAAAAAATCTAAATGAACTAGAATTGGCTATAATTGTTTTTAGCCAAGTGCAACCATTCAGTTGTTTTGCTGGAATGTCCATTTATAGAAGGCTTCCATGATTATAAACCAAAAGAAGCATTCACAGCACGTTTGCCTCACACCTCCAGGGTTGGGGGTTCGATTCCCGCCTCTGCCTTGTGTGTGTGGAGTTTGCATGTTCTCCCCGTGCCTCGGGGGTTTCCTCCGGGTACTCCGGTTTCCTTCCCTGGTCCAAAGACATGCATGGTAGGTTGATTGGCATCTCTGGAAAATTGTCCATAGTGTGTGAGTGTGTGAGTGAATGAGAGTGTGTGTATGCCCTGCGATGGGTTGGCACTCCATCCAGGGTGTATCCTGCCTTGATGCCCGATGATGCCTGAGATAGGCACAGGCTCCCCGTGACCCGAGTAGTTTGGGTAAGCGATAGAAAATGAATGAAAATGAATGAATGAAGAAGCATTCACCATATTCAAATGAATTATAAACATATGATAGCACACAAACAGCTGTAGATGTTTGGCTTCTCCTGCATTGTGTCTGAAATCGATTCCTTGATCACTTATCCATTTTTCACTTTGTAGTCTACTGTATATGGAACAATTTAAGTTTACATAGGATATGTGACTGAAGTATGTTTGACCCCGAACAGAATTCAGACCATTCCTATATGTCAGAAAAACTTAATACTAACCCACCGTCACATAAACAGTTTTTACTGAAATGAAAGTATTGAAAAAGTTTTCTGTATTAAATACAGCAGTTGCAAGTACCTGTAAAATTAATAGTCATTAATTACTGACATTACTGGTGGGTAGTACTGAAGGACTATGAAGGGTATAAATGAAGCTATGAGCTTGAAAGATCATGAACATTTATTAGATCCACCAGCATATAAAAAAATCTGTCTGCAGAGTATGTGTGTATGGTTTTAAAGAATCTCAATCTTGTATGCAAAATAGCCAACAAATCTTTATTTTTTTCTGCTTTGCATTTTGTTTGCTTGGTATGCTTCCATCAGTCCATCCACTTATCTTACTCAGGGTTATGGAGCATCTGGAGCCTATCGCAGGAGACTCTGGTCACAAAGCAAGGGACAACTTTGATTGACCATGGCACAATTGCACACGTAACACATGTCTTTGGACTTGGGCAAAATCTAGGTGAACATGGAAAAATTACACACACAGGGCAAAGATGGGAATACTTACCTCAGAGGAATCCTACTTCAGAGGATTGAGGCAAACATGCTAACCTCTAAGCAACTCTGACCCCATACCCCCACCCCCTTCCACCAATGCCACAACCACCACCACCACCACCACCACCCCTGTACTGGGTACCATTTGGCTTATTTAAACATTAAATGCAGTTTTGGATAATAGAGTCGATTGGAACCTAATAAAACAACAACATTTCACTGCATGTGTGTCCTTTTTATTTGTTGCTTCCCTTGAGACACAGTTGTAATGAATCATAACACATTAATTTGAATGTGGCATTGCATTGTGACATCCGAATATTAGTGGCTGGCTTCAAAAATGACTTAAAATATTAAAACAACACAGAAATTAATTATTAAATTGATTAATACATACATATATACACAAGTCAATACAGAAAAACAAACAAACAAACAAAACTACTCAAGCTCTTTGTCTCTATTTAGAAAAAAGACACAGTGCAGGAAGTAAACTTCAAAAGATAATAACCTACTGAAGATGGAGCTGACAGGTGAAAGGGAAAAAACATTGCTTTAATATTTTAAACAGTTGTCTGTTTGGTGTACAGTTATGTGCATGGACTGAAATGTTGAAAGACTGTTTATGCTTTTTTAATGCTCACCTTTGCCCACTGCAAGTTCGTCTTTTAACAAACAACCAATTACCCGTCATGCAGGAAAGCTTCTTGGCCCAGCAGATACTGAATGTTTGACTCTAGGAACTAATTTAATTACTACTGAATTGTTATTAAAGGTGAAAAGTGAAAGCATCTCATAGTATAATATAGGAATGTATAGAGCTCTTGCTTTTCACAATAAAACCAAACACAATTGACAGGAGCAAAGAATAACCATCCATGAACAGAGCAATATTCTGTACCTTAAGCAGAGTTAAGAGAGTAGACTATGAAGCATGGATGTATTATATTGATTTAAAAAAAGAAATAGCAGCTCTTGCTCTGTCTGTGTCTTAATTGTAGACTCTGCATAAAATGCCTTCTTCATTCCGAAGTGCCGGATCTTGTCAGAGGTTTTTGTGCTCTTGTGGCCACTGCTCGAGTGGAACATCTTCAACATGTGCCAGATAAAAGCTGGAGAGCAGAGACAGCTGGGCTCTTTCTGCCTGATCGTTTGCCCATTTGTCAATGCCCCCACCATCTTCATTACAAGAACGGCACTGAAATCAATACATGAGCCTGGCAGCTTTCTTTCAACTGTGTCATGACTCACAAGTGGCAACAACTCCCATTCAGCTCACATCTGTCATGAAGTGCAATTAGGAGAGCTTGCATTTTAAACATGAAGTGATGGGTTATTCATCACTACATGTATAGTGTCTGTAGGTATGATTAAAGTTAACCCTCTATGGGAACTCATTATTCATAATTGTCATGGGAAAACCATTTCTAGAAATGACATTTCATCAAATACAAATGTTAAATCAGTCAAAATTCAGTTATAAACTAAAAGGGAAAAGCCCTTTTAAAAATGGCAAACATGCAACCAGTATAATGTAATTAAATCTGTCGTCTAATGTCTCTTTAACCAGAATGATTAGAAAGATTAGAAATATGGTTCAGTCTTGAACAATCTAGAAGGTTTGTCTCATTTTGAAAAATTTAAAGGTTCTACAGTGTGTATAAGTATTCACCTCCCTTGAATCTTTTCACTTAACTGGGATTATACAGTATGTAACGTATTATATAACAGGAAGGAGGTATGGAGGATGGATTAATCATAGCCATGTTAATTACTAAAACATCAACAAAAAAAACTGTATGAGTATTTCATGGTCTTAGAGAGTTGTGTTGGATCTATGGGACATCAGCATCACACACAGATTCACCCCCACATGTACTGTATGCAGAACTTCTGCCAAAACTCCACACGGAGAGTAACACAAGCTCAGGATTGAACCTAGGATTCTGAAGCTGTAAGGCTGCTGTGCAATAGTTGAATCAAGTCCACTTGTGTGCAAATGTGTTGTCAAACAGGGATTGTTACGAAATATGCCTAAGCAATCAGCATTATACTGATTAAGGTGCTCTCAAAACAATCCTGGGACAAAGTTGGAAAGTGTCTGGCTTTGGAAAAAATACCTTAAACTTGAGATCCACAGATCCTGTTCAGAACACAACGATACTCCATACACTCCTAAAGTTGGGCTTTAAGTAAGAGTGGTGATCTTTTTTTTTTTGGGGGGGGGACATTATTTAAATAAAGCACTTGAAATCACTTGTGAGGACTCAGCAATCATATGGAGACGTATTCTGATGTGGCCAAGATTCTGATTTTTAGCCTTACAATAAAAATTTTCATCAAGAATGGACAAAAATGTAATGTCACCAATCCCCCTATCAGCAGCTTTTGGACAGTGAGTAAAAACCCAGAGGGAACCCACGCAGACACAAGAAATCTGGAACCTGGAGCAGTGAGGTAGTAATGCTAGCTTCTGTACCACTGCACCACCTAATACATACATAAAAAAGTACATTTTCAAAATACAGACAATTTAAATCTTTAGTTAATGTTTTAGTCCAGAAACAGTGATTAAGTGGATATTTTTAAGGAACACATTTCTGGTTCACCACCATGTTTAAAAATAAAAAAAGCCATGTCTAGGTAAGAGTTACCTCTGCACAGTTCTACTGAGTTACTTTTATAACATGACAGCTGAACATCTCCATTGTTCCAAAATCATTTTCAGAGTCATGTATAAAAATCGGATTCTGACAAGAGCAGTTATTTTTACGATTGGATATATTCAGCTCCCCTCTCCTTCAGGTGCAGGAGTTTGATGGGGAGATTTGGGGGCAAAAAGGATGTTGAAGGTACAACAAAAACATTAAAAGCTGATGGCTGTACTCACCTCCTTACATTGGCACTGTGGGGAGTCCGCCTCCCACACATCAATCTTAAAAGCATGCTCTGGATTTCAATGTCATAGACACCTACACACACACATACACACAGACACACATACACACACACACACACACACAGACACACACACACACACACACACACACACACACACACACACACACACACACACACACACACACACACACACACAGATTCAAACAAATGATAAACCACAATGCAGAAACTGAAGCATACGCAATGCAATGCGGTAACAGAAGGTTGAGGCAAAGTGCTCAGATCTATTCTCTCTCTTTATTGCTACCGTTGGCAGTAGTTTGAATTGACATGTATCAGAACATAGATGAAACTTGGTTTCTCAGGTTTTTAAATTCTTGGTTTTTATTACCAGACTCAGAGATGATGTAATCCTTTACACCCCCTCATTTTGAGCAATGCGTGTTGTTTGAGAGAGCTCTGTGTGACCATCATGCAGCACTACCATGTGAGTGTTAACACTCTTCACTAGAAAATTTATTTTGCCGTTATCCTACTACACTATACTGATGCCTTGTTTAGTAATATGAGCACACAGTAAAAGGTTAATTAGACACGTATTGATCTTTCAGGTGTGAGGAAACAAAGTGTTAAGTGTTCTACTGGCACAGGATTGATCTCACCTGATAAACAGAATTAAAATAACTCTTGTCTCCTTTGCTTTTAATATGTAATATGTAACACCACAGAGCTTTTGAATACTAATCGATTCTGACTGGTCAGGCTGGCTCCAAGCTTTATTAATGCACTCGTGCTAATGTGTTATTGTTTCTATAGTAACGACTTACACAGGAACTTGTATGATGAATGCAACACATAAAAATGGGTTTAAAAAAATGCTTCTATAAATGTACAAAGTGTACAAATGATCATGCTTCAATTAATTAAAAATAATAATTAATTAACAAAAATTAAACTGAAAGGTTGGATAGTTGGTGCGGTGTACTGTAAAAGTTGTATACAAACTTCAGTGAAAGTAAAGAAAATCAGTATAAATAAATACACTTTACACTGTTACAGACCACATGGTCATTTTAATTATTTTATTATTCATCATCATTTAAACGATTTAATTATATGTAAAGAGCAAACATCACTAATCATATTCATGTTTGCTATACATCACAACTCCTGGTATGATACTAGAGAGTGGTTGTGGTTGGGAATCAATGCTTTAACAGTATTCAACACCTTTGGACTCATGTAGTCTTTTTAGGTAGAAACCATAAGCTGACAACATACACACAGCACATTGTATTGTGTAGATGAGCACAACCTTAATAAGATTTTTTTGTTTGTTTTTTAGACAAAGATCTCCCTAGGTGGTCCAGATAATGGGTCACCACCCGTCTTACTTAACATGACAATTTTGCTCATTAAAAACCTGTAAAGAGATTTCATTAACTATTCTGGTTTTCTCCATGTTTGTGTTCTGCCCTTTTCTTTTTTACAGCACTGTTGACCCCCTTTAGCACTACTGCAGGACAGCAGTTTCTATGACGATAGTTTCCATGCCACTTATTTACCCAGATTCTCTCACTCAGCAGGCCAGATAAATCACAGTTTGGAGCAAGTGCCGCATCCGTCTCTCTGGCATTCCATTAAAACCCTTTTGGGTCCCTATTGCTCTTCTTGAGAGACGGTTGTTGACCAGAGGCTAGACACATGTTTGAAAAAGCTCAATACACAATACACACAGAGACAGAGTGACAGAGACAGACCTAACAAGAAGCAGGAGTTAAATAACAGAATGAGGTATAATGAACCTAAAGAAATAAAGAGATAAATCATAATAGGCACTGTTTGTCTTTTAAGCTGTACATGTTTAAAAACCATGTTGGTGGTTATTCTAGATACTGTCCAGGATGAAGCTAGTGCTGAAGATTAACCCTTGTATGTTGTTCGTATGTTTGTTACTCAGCCAGTGTTCGTGGGTCTGGTGGACCCGCTGCGTTTTTGGGATTCTAATTCAATACAATCAAAAATTTTATGTAAAAATACTCTACAGATGTTTACTTCATCCCAATTACAAGCAATATAAACAGCATATATGGTTAATATTTGCCCTTTACCTTTACCACATCACAATTTTTAAATTAAAGTGCTACTTGTTTTTTGTTGTTTTTTAATAAAATGTAATAAAAAAAATAATCAAGTTATGAGTGGGAAAAAATCAACAAATTTACAAGGAAGCAAAGTTTTTCAAAACTATTGATGTTTATGAATATGGGTCCCACAGACCTGAACACCATACATGGGTTAAAATGATGTTTTTTATATGTATTAAATCTCCTAAGGAGTTTTCTTATCTAGCTTATAGTTCATGGAACATGTATAAACAAAGGTAGAAGCTTCCTGAGAGTTGATTTCTGAGGTGCAGAACAAGGTTGCTACAGTAAATCTGATTATCAGTGTTACACCTGTAATGTGCACTTGTGTAAAGAGAGAGGTTTGATTTTTGACTACAGAATGGAATGCTGTTTTTGCAGATTTAATATGACATGAAATTATATTAAATTATATTTGTATATTGCTGTAATAATGGACATTGTTGCAAAGCAACTTTCCAAGAATTACATTAAATAATATATTAGAAATGAAAACTATATTTATCCCTAATGAGCTTCATATGATTTATGGTGCGAAAAGCTATAATATGCACCATTAAAACATGTGGGTAGTTAAGTTACCTTCCGCAAATGAAGTTTTCTACTTGGAATCATCTCTTATAATGAAACACTTTATTGTATTTTTCTAGATAGATTGGGTTCTAGATGTTGTAGGTTACCCCAAGGACAAGAAGAAGAAGAAGAAGATTCAGTATTTTGTTGAAATACATTACATTAATTTTATACTTGTGTAACCTGTGTAATTTACTTCCTCAAGTTTTCAGCCTCTTTAATGAGTATTAATTGGGAGCTATTTTAAAAGAAATAATGTCTCTTTAAGAAAGTCTACATTTAAACTTTAGGGGTCCATCCAGGGAATTCAATTTTATTCCAATTTTATATTTACTTTTAATTCTATGTATATCACTTTTAACAATAGCTGCAGCATTAAAGAACCAGGATGTAGATTTATAGCCTTTATGAACAAGCTACAGATGAGCAGCAAGAAAAACTCCATGAAATGATTTGAAGAAGACACAAGGAGAGGAGACATACTGAAAATGAGAACCTCATCCTTTATTACACTGGATAGTGGGATTATATAAAATTAAACTTCTATAACTATATTCTAAAATGTCAAATAGTACAAATTGGAATAGAGACAGAATCATTAAATTGCCATATACATTTCCATGTATCAGAAATTTTTACTGGTTCTTGGTCACTACACGATGTAGTCAACACATACAACAAATATCGCACCTTTGGCAGAATTTTTTAGACTTCTGACTATATTCAGAATTTGATTTTTTCCATATTATCTAGATGAGATTATCTTCTGAAGCAATGGTGAGTCTTAGACAGGACCCACAGGTGATTGACTATGAAAACTGCACGGAAAGTCCATCTTCCCCTAAACTAATGCAACTAAAATATTCACCAGTGTGTCTAGAATAGCCATCTTTCCTCCTGGAATTTTAGTGAATTAAAAGATCAAATACATTGCTGCAATATTGTACTGTTCATTTATTAAACTCAAACTGTTTTTGGCAGACAGTGTAGCCTGTGGGAAAATCTCCATTAATTCCCCAACACAGCACAAATAGACACTCAGTGTATTCTGTGCATCTCTTAGTGTTTATTGCAGATTCATATACACACTGTTTTTAATGGGATAAAATATTAACACTCACCGAACAACCAGCTTTTAACACGTCATTCTGAGTCATGTAATCCAGGATTTTAATTCAAATATCAGGAAGAAACAAAGTCTTGTCTGAATAACCACAGTAAGATACTTATCTCAGATTGAGACAAGGGTCATAGCTGCTAATAGGGCACAAAATGGTTAGTGATGCTTTTAATAACAGGTTAATCAACAAGATCCTACCTAAGATGAATAATGGAAAACTCAGCCTGTTGAAATGGTTCAGTGGGAAGAGGCAATGCACCTAGATCCCTGTGTGTTAAAATACATAAATAAAATATATGTTTTTATTGAGTCTATTTATCTACATATCGTTTTTACAATAAGAGGAACAGGAATGTTTTGCATTTTCCAAGAAAAGGGTGTATTAAAAGGTAATTATAGATACAGGGCTGCCATGGGGAGACGATTATAGTGAAAACACCAACAGATATAAATGCACTGTTCACAGTGTTACGTTCATAGTATCAAGGAAATTCAGGGATATAAATTAAACACAGGTGCATTGAAATACTCATCACCCAGTAGCTATAAAAATGCAATAGGAAAGGTAAGCAGTTGCAAAAGTGAGTTATGACACTGAGACAAAAAGAAATATGACCAAGGTCTGGCAACAAAGAACCCATTTCACCAGGCTTGAGAAATAGTCATGAAGGCGGGTTGTAGCTACAGTATATAACCATTATTTCCAGAAAGGAAAGGCAGAAAATATTTCACTATGCAAAATCTTTAAAGCATTGCACAACAACCAGTCGCAAAAAAAAAGTTTTACACAGTGATATGTATGAATTTCTGGTTCACAAAGACACCACTATGTCAGAAGATGAGTTGGTGAGAAGTATAAGACTGCACATATGCAAGTTTATTGTGAAGCACAGTGACAGCTCTGTCATAGTCTGGGTGAATTTCAGCTAATGATGTAGTAGAGTAGAAGTCAGATGGGACAATTATGGTATTAAATAAATTGAATTCAATTTTGTTTGCATAGCAATGACCACAGACATGGTCATGAAGTAGCCCTACAGAAATGTAGATTTAGATCCATAATGAGAAAGCAAGAAACAACAGTGGCCAGGAAATGCCCTGCAATGACATAAAGAAGAAATCTTGAGAGGAACAAGACTCAAAAGGGTACCTACACTCTTATGGGTGACACCAGATGGTAGGATTAAAAAAAATCATTGCAGTTCACAGCTGTCGAAGAGTAATGCCACATAATACAGTAAGAATTCTGGGATGTCTTTATGATTACAACAGAAGGAGGCAAAAGTCTAGCGTATAGAGGTGTAATTATCCACTGCTAATAAACAAGTATGAGACTTTTGCATAACGCAATTGTGGAAAGTGCATTTTGTTTTAAAAAATCTTTACCCCTGCTGTATTCTTCACTATTCTAGGTGCTAATAAAAAACCTGCATGCATGATAAAACATAACAGACTAAAATATATTTACACCAAGGTACAGTGGGTAAGCATTTTCTTTTGTTTTCAAATTCATTAGTAGTGTTTTACTGTATAATCAAGAAGAAATTTTACTGGGAGCCAGTGCAGTGTAGATATAATAGGGGTAATGTGATCAATCTTTGTGGCTCTAATAAGAACATTAAGTGGAGCTTGGTTCTGCATGTACTAAAACATCTAGGCAGCAAGATATTACAATAGTCTGACCTAAGGACAACAAAATCAAGAACTAGTTTTTGTGCCTTATGTAACAGCAACATATTTCCTACATTAGCTGAAAGTTTCTGGAAAAAAAGCATACGTTCCGTAAGCATACGTGAAGCTGCATTTATTTCCAATTACTTGAAAACAAGCAGGGGTCACGGTGGCTTAGTGGTTAGCACGTTTGCCTCACACCTCCAGGGTTGGGGGTTCGATTCCCTCCTCTGCCTTGTGTGTGTGGAGTTTGCATGTTCTCCCCGTGCCTTAGGGGTTTCCTCCGGGTACTCCAGTTTCCTGCCCCGGACCAAAGACATGCATGGTAGGTTGATTGGCATCTCTGGAAAATTGTCCGTAGTGTGTGATTGCGTGAGTGAATGAGAGCGTGTGTGTGCCCTGCGATGGGTTTGCACTCCGTCCAGGGTGCATCCTGCCTTGATGCCCGATAACGCCTGAGATGACGTTCCCTGTGACCCGAGTAGTTCGGATAAGCGGTAGAAAATAAATGAATGAATGAATGAAAACAAGCAATGAAAACAAAGCAATGTCTGAAATACTTAGTAGGTTCCGGGAATGTTTACTATGTTTACTATTTCAAATGAAATCAAGCTGACATAAGCAAGCTGACAGTGTGTCCATAAACTATTACAGGATCACAAATGGAAAGGATTCAATACACCCTGGATGAAACACCAGTTCATCATAGGACACTACATAAATGTGTGTATAACTGAAATAGCAGATGGAGTGTTATGAGTGCACAGTTTATGTTCCCTCAGTCATCTGACACAGCATCTTCATGATGCCTGAGGTTCTAATAAGATTCAGGAAACTTGGACTGATAAGATCTAAATCAGAATGTCTGAGCTTCACTTGACTCCTGGGAAATTTTAAAAACTGCCCACTAGTACTATTTTTTTTGCTCTGATTGTCTATGTTCATACTCCCTAAATGCAGAGCTGTGTGCAGCAGATGGTTTTATAGACAGCTGTGCAATTAAGCTGTTGTTGACTTATAGTACAAGGATGGATTATTATCTGCTTTGGTCTTGACTTCAAGATACTAGTGAAACAACAAAAAAAAAAGATCTTTGATTTTGTTTTATTACATAATTACTATTACGTTTATTGTCAAATAGGGTTTTTTGCTACATAATCGTAGGCACAAATGGATCATGTCCTAAGCCAGTCTTCATGCTAATAGATAATTAACCCCTTTGTGAACCCGGGAGTCTGTCTATATCAGGAAGAATGATTAAATAAAAGGGGCTCGTGTAATGAGAGGATTACATTCACATGGCAGGCATTAAGGTCCAGAAGCTAGTGACAGAGAAAGAGAGAGAGAGAGAGAGAGAGAGAGAGAGAGAGAGAGAGAGAGAGAGAGAGAGAGAGAGAGAGTTAGTGAGTGAGTGAGTGAGTGAGTGAGAGAGTGAGTGAGTGAGTGAGTGAGTGTGAGAGAGAGAGAGAGAGAGAGAGAGAGAGAGAGAGAGAGAGAGAGAGAGAGAGAGAGAGAGAGAGAGAGAGAGAGAGAGAGAATAGTTAGCTTTGTGTTTCCTAATAAACTCAAACTAAATTTCACAGGTTTATACAACAGGCAACAGAAAATCATGTTAGAGCCATAGCCAGAGGAAGCAGATAAAATGTCATTTCTGTGTTACTGCTTAATTATTTCTTCCATTAATGGTGGAGTTTTTCTATGTGTTTCACGATTTTAGAGTCTAATGGATAATGGACAGAATATACACAAGGAGCTGAGGATGCTGAAAATCCTCCCACATCCTCATTTTCATATTACAAACCATACATTCCCCATTAATACCGAGTAGAAACAGAAAAGCAAGCAGAGAGACATGAGAAAGTGAAATGAGTCAATGTTCAATACTTTTCCATGGAAAAAGCAATGCAGTCAGTGGGCAAAGATGTGCCAATTCGTGTCTCTGCTGATGGAAATAGAAAGTGCCTGTGGTGGTTTTCACTCATTGGCTTAATGTGCTCTTTCTTTCTGAGCCTGGAAAATCAAGGACACTCCACTGGTCTGGTTCAGAGCAGGTTATAGCGCATATAGTCTGATTGATTTATTTCCGTGTCAACGCACGATAATGGCACACAGTCTGTTTATACCAAGGGAAAAAATGGACATAATTTATTTTAATAAACTTTAGCTTGGTTGATTTTCATACAGAAAGTACACATTCATATTCTGTATCTAAAACAATAACTTTTACAGGGAATATATTGTATATTGCAAAAGTTAGCTTTAGACTATAATAACATTTGTAGCAAGTACATGGTGTATGTGTGTGTGTGTGTGTGTGTGTGTGTGTGTGTGTGTGTGTGTGTGTGTGTGTGTGTGTGTGTGTGTGTGTGTGTGTGTGTGTGTGTGTGTGTTTAAGCATGAATGACTTCTCACTATTTTTAAAATGTAATCTGAAATCACATATTTAAAGTGAAAGGTGCATTTACATATTTTACATATACGCTAATATCCCCATAGTTACAATCCCAATACAGTGTATATAAATGTGTTGAATGTGCTTATAGTAGACTTTCCACTCTGTGGCCATCTTGTCAATGTTCAAGAAAATGATATACTACACCAAGTCCTATAACCAAGTTTCACCATAAAAATGGGGAAAAGGATTTATTATGCCATTCTTAATTATGTCTGTTTCTATGGTAACTGTGTTTTGCCAGGCTGGAGAATTGGTCAAATACTAAATGGCTTCCCATTCATTTCCTGCCTTGTACACTACATAGGGCAAAGTATGGAGGCTTTTTGTACAGTACCATATAGCCAATAAAAGTCCAGGATTCACACGGTAACTCGCCTTGGTTGTCAGTTTACATAGACTAAACTTATTTCAAAGGAGAGCTTATCTGTAGCTGTTCTGTTAAATGCTGAATGCAAAAAAAATTGGATTGGGGAGAACCAAAAACGAGTAATATAATATATAAACCATATCTTCCTACTCTTAAAATGGAAAACAAAAAAAAAAAACTACACATGAAATCAAAGGATAGAATAAACTCTGAAAGATCATCTCTCCTGAGTCGATGTGTAACATTCTGGAATTACTCCAATAAGGATTGATTTGTCAGTGGTTGTTAGATAATATAAATTTAACATTGCTGGGGTTTTGTTGTTAATAATTGTTGCTATTGTAAAAAAAAATGAAACTGAAAAAGTTAAATCAACTTTTTTATTAAAAGTTTTGGATTTATAAAACAGATAACACAGAAAGCAAAGATAGCAGCATAAGTGCTAGCTCAAGTGTTCAAGTTGGGCTGCTACAGAACAGTGGAGAGTACGTTGAGAGAATAGACAGGCCCAGATGTGTGATATGGTAATAGTTGCATCAGCAACTAATCGCCAGCATATGGATCACTATGGAATGCAGAAAGTGGATAGAGAAAAAGCTGCAGATCTATAAAACACAAGTCTGTGTGTTTTATAGTACCGCTCCTGTGTTTTTGGTTCTTTCAGTAACCTCACAATGATGGTATTTCATAGTTATTATCTACAACTTAAATTGCAATGACATGAATCTAATGATTCTTAAAGATAAATGGCAATGACTTACATAACATATTGAAGGCCATTTGCAAAGCCCTTTCAAGCTAGATAAGTAAACTGTATTTCCTCTGTATTATGTTCTGTATTATGCTCAGGTTATTGGAATTATAGGTATTAAGTTTTGCTGCCTTTTTGGCATGGGAAGAAAACTGAAACAAAACATGTCGAATAAGGAAGAATTTGGTAACAGATTAAGTAGAATGTTGTTTAGCTCTTTCCATATTTAAAAGTATGTGTTGTGACACATTTCCAATAAAGGTCAGTCTGTGCTCGGTGTAACTAAAAAACAAGATCAATGCTAGTACTGAACTAATGCTAGGTAATACTAGCTCAATCAGAAACCAATTGCTTCTTGGCTTTTAAACAACAAATAAATTTGTTTACCATTTGTTTACCAAAGACAAAAGATTGAATGTATGCCCTTGTATACCCATCACTGAGCATCTCATATTACATGTAACCAATAAGCCAAGTTTTTTTTTTTTTTAATAACATTGAATTGAAAGTGTATATGTACTTGCTATATGCTTAATTAAAATGATGTCATGAGAATATATAATATTTAAAAATGTAAAACTTTAAAAGTTTAGAACTTTAGTGGTGCAACACTAAGAGGTGTTGGTAGTACTCGTCAAAGTAAAATCCAAATGAATGCCAAGAACCAACGTTTTCCGGCAGAAGATTACCCAGAGCATCACGCTGGTTTCACTGGCTTGCCTTTTTTCCATAAAGGATCCTGGTGCCATCTCTTCTCCAGGAAAGAGCTATAAATGCATAGCTAATACTAACCCTACGTTTTTTTTTAGCTATTTGTGCTGCAGTAGCTTTTCTGTGGCATTGGACCTGACTGACTAGGAAGTCGTCTAGTTATCACAATTTGGGCCTTGTCAAACTTGGTCGGTTCTTTACACTTGCCCTTTTTTGCTTCCAAACCTTTGACTTTAAGAACTGACTGTTCCCATGCCATCTAATATTTCCCAATCATTCTTGACAGCTGCCTCTGTAACAGGATAATCAATGCACTTAACATCTCAGTGGTTCTAATGTTATGGCTGATTGATTCTAAAGATGTGATAATAATGTCAATAATCTGATGTAATATTTCAGAGACACAAATACTGAAACATTAAATGGCAGACAATTATACAATATAAATTGTTTGAAAGGATGTTAAGGAGACCAGATTTATATACTGTATGCAATTATAATTGTATCCTAATGAATACAGGATTGGAATTGGTTTACATTAGCAAGTGCCAAAATAGTAGAATAATTAGCTGTGAATTTTAGTGAATTCCCTTATATATCTTGAATTATATAAATAAGTTAAAGCAAGAAAAAACCTTAGAGTATGCAAATCTTTACGGATTTGTGTTATCATTTTCACTATCTGAATAATCATGAGAGATCCCAGTTCATATACACTGTGGGCAAGGAAGTAAATGAAATTGTTAGAATGACTCCTTCCAGTTTTACTGAAAGATTAAAATGGTTGCCATGATAGTGATTTGTATCCCCTACATACTGTAATACTCGTTAATTAAATCCAAAAAGTTAACTAACTTGTCATAAATCAACATCTCTAATTGAAACTGTTGCCCATAAGGCAAAAGGCAAAAAAACAGGGCTATTATAAATTACAATGAGGGAAGAAATACAGATGTGGGGGTCCTGAGGTCATGAACGTTGGCAAGGCAATCAAATCCACCTTTACAGCTTGATGCCTCCTCACTCTGAGAGGGCACAGTAAGGGATTTTACACAGCTTACATTAATGCAATGTCAATGCATAATACATACTAAAGTCCTCCATCCATATTTATGCCTCAGTTTTCTGTATCATACAGAGGTTGAGTTGGTGACAGTGAAATGTAATTTTCTGTAGGATTATCCTATTTTTTCCCTGCAATTTTAGGATTAATGGCTGTGAAGAAGAAAGGAGGAATATACCTACACATAGCATCTGCTGTTTCATAAGCACAAGTGGGTGTACTGTGAGTTCTGAGAGATTAAGAAAGTGCCAACAGATATTTATTGTGTGTGTGTGCGTGTGTGTGTGTGTGTGTGTGTGTGTGTGTGTGTGTGTGTGTGTGTGTGTGTGTGTGTGTGTGTGTGTGTGTGTGTGTGTGTGTGTTTGTTCATTTCAATTCATTTTCATTTATCTAAAGTGTATAGGAATTTACTTAGTGCTACTCACCAAAGAAAAACAACTCCATGTTCATTTACTGGTGCATTTCTTTTGAAAACCTGCAATAGCACAACCTAAATATTACATCAATTAAGCACTTATCTTAATTAGAAAACTCAAACATTTGCTTTTGCATTGATGTTTTGGTTGTTTTTATTTGAATGCTTAATGCACAACAGTCAACACATTTACTTTGTAGGGTTTAATTAAGGAATAAAAAAGTGAAAGCCATTTTCTCTAAGCAGTCATGTGTCAATTTCATCAAGAAAGCAGCTTTTTATTAGACCTAAAACTCAAAATATTGAGCATTAGTGTAAACAGATGTCAAGCAGTAGAAAGGGTTGCCATGATGAATTGTGAACCTTTTGCTGGACTAAATGGACTAATCACGAAAACACAAATACACAGAATAAAATAACTGGGGAAAACTCTGCCAGAGATATACACAAATGTAAAGCAATATGTAATATGTAATATTATATCAAAATATTTGATCAAATGCAAAATAATGTTCTTAGTTTATTATAAGTAATATGATACAATTAATTAAATAAATAAGTAAATAAGTAAATAAATTAATTTACTTAACTTTCACAATTGCCATGTTGAGAGCATATTGCCCAGAAGGAAGAAACTGGACTGGTTCATGTACAGACACCTACAGACTGACAATGAGAGCATCTTTATTCTAACTATCGATGCCTTTTAACAAAATATTTTCATCTTCACCAAAGACAATCACCTGATAAATTCAAATATAACAGTTATTTTTATAAATATAATTTTATTTATAATTTATAATTTTATAATTATATAACAGCATTTTTACATTTATTCATTCAGCGGACACCCTTTTTAAAGTAACAACTGAGCTGGGAAATTGAGGCTCAGAGTTCTTGTACAAGGGTCAATCCACCATCTTCCAATCATTCGCTCAGAATCCTATCCCTTTAATTGTCTTATTCCAGAAAACACAAACGTCAAAATGCCTCAAAATAACCAGTGATCAGCACTGACTGCAATACATTCCCTTGAGGCCATCGACAGGAAAAATACAAAATAACACACACACACACACCCCACCTCTGTCCTTTCACTGATTTGTTACCTGATTGTTTTTACTTCATCTGTGTTATTTCGTGATTCGTTCTTCTATGTATTCCCTGCTTTATTTTGGTATTGTTGTAAAGACTTAGCTTCAATAAAACTATAAAGATCATACAGAGATTCTGCTCTTGCGTCAATGCCTCTCACCACATGTTGCAACAAATATGCATTCACTGTCATCAATTACCAAGCATGCATGTCAATATTGGGTATAGAATGGTCCAGTAAAATGGGTTCCATTGTGTTCTCTTGTGTAAACATGCATTCACAGAAGGAAAGAAGAGGAGGATGCATGCCAAGATAGGGAGTGGGAGTGATATCATTCATTCAAATCAGAATCGGACGTGTGTTTTTTATACATAGAGTTGGTGGTGAATGTTGATAGAGATGGCTATTTATTTACCAAAACTGCAGGAGAATAGAAGAATATCAAGGCCATCTTATTTCCCAAAAGTTCTCCTTTGCTCTAAGAAAATCTGTAGGAGCTATAAAGGCTCAGGCTCTATGGACACGCTCCGCATAATGACAGTGGCAAAGACAGAAGAATATCATAGCATAAAAGCTGAAAGAACTGGAAAGATGTGCTCAAGTATTCTCCAGAGAAGGTTTCAGGGTTTTATGTTATTGCTCCTGGTATTGGTAATACCAGGTGTCTAAGCATGTTTACTGTGTGCCTATAATATTTATGTGAACAATTTTAGCTAACAAACAAAATCTCTATAAAGGGGAGCAATACTGACAGTGTCTTGAAAGAATGGAAAATAGTGCCTTTAATGTCAACACTATGCACCATGTTATAATATGTACTGTATGTGTGTCATTTCCATCATTCGATTAGAGGAGTCACTTGTTATTCTATAGAAAATCACTGATTTTCACTAGACTTATTTTCTCATCTGGGCTCCGTTTCTCATTCATCTGTGATCCTGTAGCCATGGAAACTCTATCAAATGCTGTTGTGAGGTTTTAACTTTCATTGTGCATGCTCAAACCGGTGGACATTTACCCATTACTAATCACTCATGGCTGCAGAGCAAGGCTGAATGCACTCAAAAGCAACGGAAACCCAAATGGACACATAAGGAAATAGCACCAGAGAGATGAGATCTTACAAATACAATGCAGCTATTGCTACAGTACTACAGTTAATGACAGCATAGCTGTGTGTGAATAAGCTGCTGTCAGATTGCTTTTGTTGATCTCTGTGTAGTTGAAAGCATGGATGACTATTACTTTACAAGTCTCTGATATTCAGAAGGAAAACATAAAGGGCTACATTTCCATAATAATAGTTTCTTGGGTAAATCATGAGTAGAATAAACTATTTGCATGTGCAATATACAGTTTTGTTATATGAGGAGGCAAAAGATGTTGCTTGATTATGTAATTGCTTTCAAATCACAAAGTTATTCTTTGTCAGTGTGTGACTTTGGTAGGGTGCAGAAACAGTAGGGTCTCTCTTCCTATGCCTGCACTGCTTCAAACCTCCCTAAGTCACCACAGAAACGTTTTATACCACCTCTGGAGTAACTCAATACTATGTTGAATTTACATCAGAGAAAAATGGGGATTTAAGGGCGATGTTGAACATTTATGGCACTCACAGATATAAGAACACAGCACAAGAACCAATAAGATATTACTATTACTTCAGCAACCCATAGAACGCCTTCTGTGGAGCCAGAGTTAGCTCATCAACCAACTGCTGCTGAGTGCCATGTTATGGTTGCCCAGAAACCAAAAATGTTTGTATTATGTATTATATAACATATGATAAACTAGTTAGCCAGTTAAGTTCATTTATACAGACATAGAGAATTGTGTATCATGTATATAAACTATATGCTGAGCTGATAACTATATAGCCATAGTCCTTATTATTTTTGGGGTAGCACATAATGTTTGCAAGTTCAGCAACGTATCACTGAATTGTTATTGAATATTCCTGCAATGTAATATGCAAGTACTGCTAGCAGGCTTTGGGATGTTTTTTGCCTGAATTGTCAAGTAGTTAAGCCTCTGGGTTGTTGATCAAAAGGTCAGGGCTCAAGTCCCAGCACTGCCGATCTACCACTGTTGGATCCATGTGCAAGGCCCTTAACCCTCTTGTGGAGCACTGCATCATGGCTGACCCTGTGCTCTGAACCCAACTTTCTAAGCTGAAATATATGAAAAGAAGAAAAGAATTTCACTGTGCTGTAATTTAACTAGAAATAAAATCTTAACAACCCATACACAATATCTGCTTGGCCAAGCTACATATCTGTTTTTGGATTTTCCTCCATATTTATGTAGCACATGAATATGAAGTAAAACATAAAAATTATATTTGTTTCTGAGCTGTGCTTTCTGTGTTTGTGAATCTGTCTTCTAATTATTGTCTAACCTCAGATTATAGATTACACTCCATTTTAACACTTTGCTTGATCTTTATTCGAAAAATGTATTTGGAAAAATGTATCTTTGCATGTGACTTTGATGGTTACACCATTGGTACCAAATGGGTTGGTTTGAGGATTTTACAAAGTGATCATCTCCTGGCAATTTTCAAAGAAAATACATTGATTGAGTGATCGTTCTGTGGTCTGAAACACCTTCATGATTATAGGGGTCAGAGGAAAATGGACAGATTTGTTCAAGCTGCCATGAGGGATACAGAAACTTAATCACTCTTTGCAAATGTGATGAGCAGAAAAGCATGGATCTCAGCATGGATAAATCAACGACCCTTGAGATTAATGGGCTACAACACTGAATTCCATTCCTGTTAGCCTAGAACACGATTATGCTGCTATCATGGGCATAGAGTCACCCAAGCTATACAATTTAAACATAGAGTATATGGTCTATTTCAATCTTCAACTATCCAGGTTTGGTGAGCCTGTGCCCATCATAGCCTCAGATTCCTGTTCTTGACTGTCAGGAGTGAAATTCTGTTGACTTCTGCTGTTAAGCTACCACTGTTGTAGATTATTCATTGCCACAATTTAAAAATTTTCTTATAATTTGTATCCTAAAATAAACATAGTATGACATACTCATAACGAGACAATTTAATTAATCAAGTCTGCATGAAGTACATTGAAGAGTTGACTGGCTTATTCTGTAGGTTGCTATGGACTTTAAAGAAGACATGAACATAGCTGGTATTGTAATGTGAAGAGCTTCAGTTAATATTTATACTCATTCAAACATCGCAATGGGTGGAAAATATGATCTTGGTGATTTTGGTTGTCAGACAGGTAGGTGTGAGTATGTCAGAAATTGATGATCTCCTGCAATAGCTAATCATTATTTTTCCACCGTTCTGTAATCTGTATTGGTGCAATGGGGTGCTGGTGTTCCATGTATTTTGATAGCGAAATCTTTGTTATCAGTCAGTTGCTGCTCATTTGGAAAGGAATAGTATAAATACAGTACTTCTTCAGACTACAGCAGGATTACACTACAGTATATACCTTTCCTCTGTTACCTTGCTCTAAAGCATGTTTTGTATTATCTCCTTTTTTAAATCTATATCACACACTTTTATAATTCAGCATCTATGATTTCGCTGTTAGATTCTTCTAAATTAATTGTTTACACCAATTATTTATGCAAATTTTAGAAACTCAGTATTTCGCTGTTTCCCCAATTTCCCTGTGAGACATTACAGAAATGTTTACAGTGAATATAAAATGCAGTGATTCTAGAGAGTCCAACATGGTCCAACATGTCCCTCTCTTTTACTTTGTGCTGAACATTCAATCAATATGTAGTTTGTCTGTGATAGACTTTCAAACATTGGCCTCAATATAACACATAAATTGTTTCTGCTCCCATCTCTAAAGTTCTAGACCTTGGGTTTATAGTCTGTGCCTCCATCCATGAGAAAGGATTTTGAGTACCACTGAGCAGTGGATATTGGCACTTAAAATGATTGGAGTGTATTTCAAAGCCTTGATTTATTTTTTGTTTGCATTCAATCATAAGAAACAAACTTTACATACATGTGATTCACATAGATTCAAGTACAGAAATGACATTTAATGAAAATTCAGCAATAACTGAGCATATATTTGCAGTGTGGCTGTAGAGTCCCAAATGTGTGTGTGTGTGTGTGTGTGTGTGTGTGTGTGTGTGTGTGTGTGTGTGTGTGTGTGTGTGTGTGTGTGTGTGTGTGTGTGTGTGTGTGTGATTGAGCACAGGTGTGTTTAATCAAAACTTTGCTGACTGTGAACGAAGAAGTAATTGTCCTGTGCCGCCTTGATTGTGTGCCTTGGAACATGTTGGGAACATTTCACATACAAATAAATACAATCCAAATAAATATTCAAGATCAGTGATATGGGGAGGGATAGCTCCTAGAATTTAAAGCCCCTTGACAACAAGGATAACTGATAGTTTGATGACACAATAGTTGTAATAATTGTCTACTGTGCTGTAAGAAATAGTGGCATTTTACAGTTATTCATTCACAGCAATGATAATTTTATATATTTAATGTTTAGGCAGTAAATGTAGCTTAGAATCTGCAGCTACATAAATGACCTCCATAGATAAATAATATGAAATTATAAATGCAGACATTTACTTTTTTACTGGAGCTGAAGTTGAGAGGCAACATTTCTATAGAAGTAAAGTTTAAATAAAATGATTACTGGACAGAGAGACTGTGGCACTCAAGCAGTTAGACCATGACACAGCTTCAATATGACAATGTGACTACAATACAATACACAGGCTAGCATTTTATCCTAAGGGTTTTCTTGCTGATATAGCCAAATGTGTGTGAAGAGAAAGACATGCCTTAGTGCATCTGGAAGACAGAATGTCATATTATTTATTGTCCATTTCAGAGTCTACCCTCCTTATATGTATCTTTCCCATGAGATCAAATCAGAAGCTCGCACTTATGTCTTGGGTGAGTAGACTGCAAACCATTATCCACATTCAGGCACAGGTTTCTGTTATAATTTTTTTTCCTCATGAGGTTTGAAGCTGATGAGGTACAAAGCTTAACTTTAGATATGTATTTAGAGGTCAGTGCTTGCTATGAGACAGATTTGATGAGAATACTTTCATTTAAAAAATTGTGGTTTATAATTGTCACTACTTGTGCCTTTGATGGTTTTTGTCACTCGGGTGATTTTAAATGTCTCAAAGAGGTAAAACTATTTGAACTGTACTACTGATCAGAAGGTCATGAGTTCAAAAACTGCCAAGCTGCAAGTGCTGGCCTTTGAGAAAGGCACTTAACATTCACTTCTCGAACGTCAGTTCTGGCAATTGTTATAAATATAAATGTCTGCGGTATTTCCATGGTGAAAGTTATTCATAATCAGAGTCTGTATACACAACTGTTTAAATCGATTTTCTGCATGCTTCATTCAGAATTTGCAAATACCTATGTGTACTTCACATCTCTGAGGCTGCCAGATTTTTCTTACTTTCTTTTAAGCACCCCAAAAATACACGGATTGAAGAAACAACGCAAACAGAAAAAGTGTTTAATATTTGATGTCAAATATATCACAATGTAACATAAATTAAATTTCATTTATTTGAGTAGCACTTTTAGCAATGGACATTATCTAAACGCAGCTTTACAGAAGTACAAAAACATAGAATAGCACATTTATACATTTATAAATATAAAACATTTATACCTAATGAGCAAGCCTGAAGTGATGGTGGCAAGGAAAAACTCCCTGAGAAGAAATAAGGGAGAAACCTTGTGAGGAACCAGGATCAGAAGGGAACATTTTGAAAAAGAAATGAGAGAAATGTAGCGTCTGGTACAGGTCATTTAGATTTCAGGTCCCAGGCACCCTAAACTTCAGCATCTACTCTTCAATCAACCGATGAGCAACTCAGTTTTACACACACACAACTGGCTCCAGAATGACTGGAGCCTACACAAAGACCAGATAACCCCATGCCGCTTCTCTGATTGAACTCATAGGGGCCCTCAACCAGAACACACAAACACACACACAACACAATGAGACATTCCTTTTACTAATAATACAAGCAGATAAGATACTCTAAGATTCTTATAACCCTGTTGTAATGTGTTTCTAATGTTAAGGCTTGCCTGACTTAAAATTATTTACTCCTTACTTTCCTGACAAGGGTGTATTTTATTCATGTGTCAGAACACAACACTGTAGTAACATCAGTTACACTCTGATTACTGATCTGTGTATGTAATGTACCGCTGCCTTTATACCGTCATTACCCTTCATGTTTAGTATCCAAATGACCACAAAATTATCGGTTACTTATTTCTCAAACAATGGTGTATTTTATTTGAGCACGAAAGGCACCATACCCTATTAATATACCTTGGATAAAACTTCAAAGTCATCTAAAAGTTTTATAGCTAAACCACACCCACAGACACCTGAAACAAAGGAAGTTTTTCCCTCCGAAATCTCAGGCCATAGTATTGGCCATCTCCCCAAAGATGGGTGGAGTTCGCGACCTTTAAATTGTCACAAACACCACCAATCCGTGGTCAGACTTTCGGAACAGCTTGGAACAGCTTCAAAGAAGTTCCAGCAAGCTTCACTTCCAAGAACAACTGCTCTGATCTTCAGGAGAACTTGGAAGAACATCTGACCCCACCCTAACTGACACTTCAGAGTTTTCTCTGTTGCAGCCGGACTCTTGTGCAGTAAGCCAATGCAAGTAACCGTTTCCTTTATGAACCAATTTAGATGCGTATTTTAAGTATGAACTTTGTATTAAGGTGAATTTAAGTTTCCGGTGACGATTTCCCAGTTAGGGTGTGATTAATTTTGAAGTTTAAGCTTGCCATTCCTTTCCTTCCTTTCTCTAATTTCTTCTTTCCAGTCTCTTCCTCCCTTTCCCCAATTTTAATTTCTTTTGTGTATTTTTATTTTTGTTTTCTCTATTTCTTTTGTTTGTTTGTGTAGTTAGTTTTATGTTGTGTTTGTCTCATTCATTAAATGCCATATTTTTGTGCCACAAGTGATTGTCTCTGAGTATCGCTCACAAACTTAAGGTACCTGCAACATCTGGTCTGAACTACATGCTCTATTAAGTTAATTTAATTTAAATTACGGTATAAAGTAAAAGGGGGAATGAATCTTTTTTGGCCGGGAAGATACTTCCTTCATAGAATTAATAAAGGTTACACGGCCTGTTCGGCGGACGAACAGACCAAATAAGTGTAATGTTAATCCCATTACCGTTAATTTCAACTTAGGTTAAAATATTTAGGAGTCACTATAACACGTTATAATTACTTATAAATATTTACCTTGCTTCGCAAGCCAAAATCGCTACAGA
This sequence comes from Tachysurus fulvidraco, assembly GCF_022655615.1. NCBI lineage: Eukaryota > Metazoa > Chordata > Actinopteri > Siluriformes > Bagridae > Tachysurus > Tachysurus fulvidraco. The sequence continues at coordinate 13,763,591 of NC_062527.1, forward strand.
AATTAAAATTAAAGTCTCAAAGGAGAGTAAAGCAATCTAAGTATTAATCACAAAGAGTAAATTATTATCAACAGCATTAGATATCCAATTGTTTGGTTTTAAATCAGTAGTCAAAATTTTCTGCCTTATAATCTCAATTTTTCCATTGAAATAATTCATGAAGTCATTGCTGCTGCATGTTGATGGTGTGCATTTTCTAAAGTGTTTTTTGCATCCTAATATACTGGCAGTAAATTGCTCTGTGAATAGTCTGAATTAAATATTCATATTAATGACTGTAAATTTGAATTAATTTAACCACAGTTCTTCCACCGTCATTACTCCTCATAGATATAAAATAGCACTTGATCCAGCAAATCTTTGTGGATATCTTTTTCCTTTGTTTGGGTGTGCCAGCAGATAATTGTGCACATTAATTTAGCCACAAGATACTAAATTAAGGTCATGAAATCCTAATATGTGTGCTGGATGTAGGCTGTTTACTCATGTGTTCAATTCACTATTTTAAGTTATGGCATGAATAAAAATATTCATATACTTTGGATCATTTGAAATACTCACAATTACAGAGAACATGTCACAGGTTTGAAGGATAAGCTGAACAAACAGCTCATTTTAATTAATTATTATATCCATAAACACCCTGAGCAGCTGTCTCTAAGTAACCATATGTAATAATAACACCTCCTTTTTTTTAAACTAGGCTCAAATATAAGGCAGGATTCTGCTCCTACTGGCCTTTATAACTTAAACAGTGACACTGTTAGTATTTTACTCCAATTAGGGGAAGATAATTAATGTAACACCATTGAAAGTGGGCCAGCCAAGTACCAGGCTAATTTACACCACCATGCTGAATTTTAACATGTGGGGTGGGAATAAAGGTCTCCTCTCACCCATGGATGTGATGGCCTTGATTTCTCTTCTTCAATATTTGAGTGCCATCTGGTTATTTTTGGTTTACTGGCTCACACAAAGCAGGTGGCTTGGCATTAAAACTGTGTCTCGGTCTTGTCACCTGTAGATGGTTTTGCTGCGTATTATGGATGACTGGAGAAGTATCAGGCATCAACCCTGCCCTGAGTTGTTATCACTGCCAGCCAAAGTAGTGCCCACTCAGTTTCCCAACAGAAACACTCCTAAGGAAGATGCATGCTGGCAAAAGCTCTTTTTTTTTTTTTTTTTTTTTTACATAAGTGGGGAACAACTGTGTCTGTGACTTTACCTCAGCAATTTAAAGGTGGAGGTTATTGCTATCTAGGGCTGAAAAAGAATCGCTGACTTTAGCAGAAAGCAAAGCTTCCCCAGAGCAGCTCTCCTGTATCTAATTAGGTAATTACTTTAAGTAAACTGCTTTCTCAACAGATTCAAGAGTTATAGGATAGCATGTTATCTTATAAAAATATGTACTCTGCTATTAAATGCATTTGCCATGTAATGCACATAAAATGGCATTTCAACACTTACGACTTTTGACTTAACCTATTTCAGCAAATGGCTTTGAAAAGATAAAAAAATCCAAATAATGTTTACACTTACATTTACATTCATGACATGTGTCAGACACTTATCCAGAGTGATTTACAAAAATGCTCAATGAATACACAATTTACAAAAAAGTCTCAATGAATACACCAACACTGGTTCACAAGGTTACAGACTTACGATACCACTGTCCTCAAACTCTTTTGGGAGCACAATTATTTTTTAATACATAAAACAAACATGGAATTGCACTATTTTAAGTGTTTCAGGAAGCAGCAGTTTGGTCCAATCCACCACCTCAGTGCCAGAACAGAAAGGAGTCTTGATATATAGCTACATTATACCTTGAGAGATAATGTGAGATAATGTAAGAGATAATGCGTTAGTAATAAATTGCTAGCCATGTTTTACAGTGACAAAGTGGCAGGATAAATTGTTATCAAAGGTGAAATTCTAAAAACAAAGACTCAATGAGAGGAAAATAGTAGAGCAGACTGTATTCGAGCAGAATGTAGTAGAGCAGAATGAAGAAGCAGATGTGCTGAAGGTTATTCAATACATTGTGTTCACAGTGTTCATTAAGTGCTTCTGGTTTCTACAAATCTTAAAAACAAACCTCAACCTTTGTCAGTAGATTGAGTGAAACTAATAGGAAGATGAATTTACAAAGTCAGAAATATCTTTTTTCTTTTCTTTTTTTTTATCAAGGTGTAACATGGTAGATATACCAGGGTAAATAGGAGAAATTTGGAAACTACATTGTAGGGATAGGCAGTACACAAAGATCATGAGTGATATGCAATTTGTTTATGTATTTATATATAAGATTTAAGCTGGAAAGTGGCACAATGTACTCTGTGCTCATAATTGGGTTTGAGCCAGAGCTTAGGCTACACTCTACAGAAAACACTGAGTATATAACTAGACATACTACAGAATACATACTACAAAAATGCAATGCATAAGACTGCTAGGACATGGACTGAAAACCTTTTAAAGAAATGTAAGAAAAATTTCATCTCCAATCTGATGCACAGGACAGTTTTCTAATGAGAAAGTTAAAAGTGCTTTTGCAAGGTTAATCACAATGAATCATGTCCAAGCCTTCATAAATGCAATCCTGATTGAAAGTAATGAAAAAGGGACAGACAGAAAGGCTTGATAGAGTTGCAGAAGAGAAAGTAGATAAATTCTGAGGCATGGAGAGCTCAGCCCCTGCTACAATATACATTATGGGGGAAAAAGACTGAATTAATGCCCAAGAAGACCATGTTAGAGAATGTATTTTCACAGTGTTTATTGTGCCCTATGAACAAGCATGAAGTCTGTGGCAATAAGAACCAGTATGGTTCGGTCAGTGTATTTAAAGAATGTGAGAGATCAGGATCCTGCAGAGAAAGTTCTCACACAAGCATTAGCGCAGTCTTGAGTGAGGTGAGATTTGATGGTGACTAACTCATTACTACATAACCTGATAGGTGTGTTCCCTATAGATTGGTCTGTGATGAGGCAGGGAAGCTGAAATAGAAAGTCTATTGCCAGAGATGCGTTAAAGGGCAGATCATGACTCACTTACTGACAGGCAGAGAGTGAAAGAATGTGAGTGGTGCTAGAGTGAAAGACGGCTCAACAGACACTTTAAGCAAGTTTGTCTTACAGATGTAGTAATGACTAGGGGTGATATAAGACAAGAGCTAAAATCGAATCTGTGGAAAATTTCAGCAATGGAACTGTTAGGGTTGTGGGATGTATTATATCACATGATTTCAGCCATTGCATAAAATCAAACACAAACTTACAGATGCTAAGAAAAAAACATTATAGCACCACAGACCTAGTGCAAAGTCAATACTGTATACATTCCTTAGCTGTATTTTGCAGATTGCACACACTGTAACATTGTGTATATCATATTTAAGTAGTTTTGCATATCTTCCTTTATGTATATACACATATTGTCCACCTGCTTTACTTTAATTTAGTCTGTGTTAATGAAATCAGGCTTGTCAAATGAAGATCAAACCTAGTGGGCGTTTAAACATGACTGTCCCTGATTGGCTGCATGAATCTACTGTGTGGGACAAAAAGAAATCAGCCACAGCATTGCATCTTCTTACCATTGTATATATTTTTCTTATGACCATTGGTGGTGTTGTTGCAATTGGTTCCACCTTAAGATGAATCCACCTCAAGGCATTTACTAATTGTTAAAGATTCATTATGAAGGCATTTATCTTCTATTATTCTATTCTATTCTATTCTATTCTATTCTATTCTATTCTATTCTATTCTATTCTATTCTATAGGAACACCTGTGCTCTTGCTTATTCATGCAATTATCTAATCAGCCAATGACACAGCAGGAGCAAAACTAATAAAATCAGGCAATTGAACATCAGAATAGAAGAAAATCGTGATCTCTGTGATGAGCTGGTTTGAGTATTTCAGAAACAGCTGATCTGGGATTTTCACACAATACACAATACTATTTTTTCACAGAAAGGTGTGAAAGACAAAGAAACAGTTCATAGATGAATGGACAGACTGGTTTGAGCTGACAAGACTACAGTACCTCAAATAGCCATACTTTACAACTGAGTAGAAAAGAAACTTAAAATGTGTAGCACTGGAAATCTTGAGGTGAATGGATACAACAGCTAAACACTACAATGGGTTATGCTCCTGTCACTCAAGCACAGGAACCTGAGGAGATTTTCATGCTGGGCATGTTTGCTGCTGTCTGAATCTGTGTGATTGTTTCTGAACCCCCTGTTGCATTGGCCTGTTTTCAGACGAGTTTCATTCTTTTGAACAACAATAAAATTATGTTCATCTTGCATCATCACAAAAGTTCATGGAGAACACATGTTTATTCTTATTCTTATTATATTGGGTCTTTTATTAAGTGCAGCCGGTCAGGTCACCTCTTCTGTAACCCACAACGTTCCTCATGGTACAAGTATGTTGTGGAAACTAGTGATGTCTTCAGCGGCTAAAACAGATTACTTTACTTCCTGAACAAGTGTGGACCTGAGTACAAGTTGCGTTCACATTCCCAGGAATTATGGCATGGTTAGAGTGTAGATGAACTCACACCACTTCCTACATGTAGTTTCAGATTCAGTATCATGCTGTGCTTCCTGATCCACATGACATGACTTTCACATTAATGCAAACTGTGCTCTGTTTCAGACTAAACTGCCAGATTGAAGGCCAGGAGAGATTATAGTGGACAACCGGAGAGCTAAAAAACAGTGTTTTTTCAAACTTGACATGTAACTGCATGATGTTAAACATCACATTACATGGATGATGGGATAATTGCCTGTATGTACAGGTGTAATGGGTAATTGTATTTAATTATCTATAGAATGCATCACAAACCGTCTATTGAAGGGTAGTTGCAGCAAAATACGCATGCTTTTGAATATCAATTAGCAAGGCATTAGAAACCTTTCCCTCTTAGGAAACTTAATGAAATTTAAAATACATTGTAAAATACTTCAGCTTTATCACAAAGGCGTAGTTCTCACCTGGAGGCAAAATGGGTTTGCACAGTGAAATAAGAAACTTATCCATTAGTGAGGAAGCACAGCAGGTGGAGGAATGCTTCCTCAGGGCAGAGGGGAAGCGCAGAGGAAACAAGCATTGCTTTGCATTATTCCTTATTTTCTGTACTGATTTTGGATTTGTGAACACCTCCTTTTAGCCTGCACACTGAGTAGGGTGGGAAAATGTGTACAAATGGAGTGATGTGTTTATGGAAAGAAGATACAGTTCATCTGCCCCTAAAACTAATGACATTCCAGATTGCATGTCTGTGTGTGCTGGTTTGCTTACTTGCTATTTGATGTACTTTAGTCCTTCAAGTCTAGTCTTTCCAATGTACGTGCATTACAGTATAACGGTTTTCACTGTTCTGTCAGAGGATTTTGCATTTGGGCTCTGATTTTGGTATAAATGAGGACACAGAGGAGACAAAGCAACAAAGTGTAGAAATTGGGGGGGGGGCATGGATTAACTTGCTTTCATATTTAGATGGGAAGGCTCTGAGTAATTTTTTTTAATTATTAGATAAGGGAGAACGACCATTATTTAAATTGCTCTTACTCTGTCCTCTCCCACCTCTTTCTTTCTTTCTTTCTTTCTTTCTTTCTTTCTTTCTTTCTTTCTTTCTTTCTTTCTTTCTTTCATTTCCTCTTACAGAGCTGAAACTGAATTACTTGCCATAAACCACACTGTGTGGGAGCCTTGGTTTCCAGCAGTTCATAATTTAACCAGATTTAGGGTTTGGGATTATTCTAATGCTTATAGTAAAACCAGGTTGTTCCTTTAGCTGTCTAAGACTCAGACATAAAAGTACAGTAAGTTTACAGCAATAACTGCTGTGCTTTAAAACACACACACACCCAGGAGAGTTTGATAGCTACTTTATTGACCTTAAAGCTTTGTTAATTGGGTCATTTTTAACCTCAGAGCTGCTCTGTGTATACACATGCATCATCCTTCCCTGTAAACAATCTTTTGTGTATAATCCTGAACAAAAATTGTGCAAAGGAGAATCAAGTGCTTATTTATAAACACAAGAGTTAGTTAAGCATGAGTTTCTGTATTTCTGTCATTTGTCTCCATTTAATACACGGTAAAAATTTATGGTAGTTAATATCAGTTTTCACTGAATACTTTTCTTATGAACAATACTTTTAAGTAAACTTTAACCAAAAAAAACCCTCTTGTATAAGATTTGGCAAAAACAAATAACTCTAAGAATCATTATTCCCACTGGTTCTTCCATTGCTTATGTTGAAACAGCTTGCATTTCATAATGAACCTCACATCATCTTTATCGCTATCATCTTCCTTCCTAATATCATGTTCTTCTTGTGTTCTCACAGGGCTGGTACTCTCAGTCCTGGCCATTGTTGTTTTTATGTGGGCTCAGGCTTAGTTAGAGACAACAAGTGTGGCTGAAATATTTCCAAATGTCAGCTCAGAAATTCCACCCACTCCACTTCATAATCCGAGTTTATTACCAAGCTTTGCTCTCTGATACATAAATCATCTTCATGCCTGGTGTTAGGACAAAAGGTGCATTTGAAAACAAAGCTTTACAACTGCTGCGTAATAAAAGAGTGAGACTTGAGACCTCTGGAATTTACATACATTCTGTGACAGCAACACCAAGGACTGGAAAAATACTGATAAATACCTTCATGACATATTTCCATAATTTGTTCTCAATCCCTAAGGCAACCAAAACCTGCAGTAATGTCATTTAGATTGATTAACATTCCTCACTTCATAAATTCACAATGACAGTCCTATTAGTTACTATAGCTATAGTTACTAAATTATCTGAATATATCAGAATATTGCTCAGTTTTGGCTGAGAGTGTAGACATGTTTAGATGTGATCAAGAATGAATTTTTACCCAAAAGAAACAATAATGACTAGCAGATCTCTTATTACACATACAGAGATAAAGAAAATGGCTGCATTTGTCATGACGCTACACAGTCCATGTTAGTTTAAACATTAAATGGAGATGCTTACATTAGTAAAAAAAAATATATATTATTTATACCGTAAACTTAACTGACACTAACAGCAAAATCACAAAGACAGAATTAAGGTTTAATGCATATGGTTAAGATGGGAATAATCAGATATTGGAATCATTCATTAAACCACAGAGAGCTTTCAGAGTGGATTTAGCTGTATATCAACATTTACAAGCCCGAGTAACAAAAACCTCTATACATTTCATAAACATGTCCCCAAACAGACGCAAATGTAACATCATTGTCTGCGTTGATGGAAAACACGTGTTTCATCTTATGGCCTGCAGCCTTGCTTTTAGTTCTCAGATTACTCAACACACCTGTTTTCAGTCACAATGCAGTCTGTAAATACACACCACAAAATTTAAATTATTGCAAAAATCTTGCTCCTATATTACTTGAAAAGCCTGTGCAATATTCTGGTTTGACCTTGTTTGTTTCTTTTCTCTGTTTAGTACCTGTTTAATCTTGTCTGTTTGACCTTTGAATTTGTCCACCTCAGATTTCTAAAAAAAACCCTGCATAGATTATGGTTGGAATATCAAAGAAATATGCATTAAGTCTGAAACATATAAATCATATCAGCAAGAAAATATGTAGATGAGGTGCTCATGGCAGACATGATGAAAGCAACAGCTCCACATCTGGTAATTTTAGACAAGAATTTATGGCTATCATGGAGGTTTAAACTGAATTCCCAATAAATTAGTTTAGCTAATTCCCTTCACCGGCATTTCTTGATTTAGTTTAGAATTAAACTGAGCAAAATGTGTCAAGTTAATGACTTTAGCATGGTGTTCGGCACAAGGCATGCTGGTTCTAATGATTCATGCAACAATCTCAAAGGCTTATAAGGCTTATGAATGTTAAAAATCATACTGTACAAGCAGAAAAATGTTGCCTGTTAGGGTGAATCCAAGCGTTTTTATTTTATATCATGGTGATGAACAGATAAAATTTTACAACCAGTGGTATTGTGGATTCAAACTTACACCAACAAACAGCTACAGAAAATGTAGCTTACTATTCTTCATTATACACATGAAGTAAGAAAGAAGGTGTATAATAAAGTAGCTGTAAGAATACACAGTGTTTGTAAACCCTAACAAAGCTGCTGAGCCAGATACACTTATACTAGCACCATATATCGGTTAGTGTCAATATTGTGCTTACTTGTACAAATAATATTTTCTTATAGTTTTATTGTGATCCGGTGGTTCTCCGGCAGTCTCATTATTATGTCATATTATATTTATTACTAAGTACTTATAGCTGTTAAACTATTTGACTGATGAATCAGAAACAAGTAGCCTATTGATAATGACAATAATTAATGTGTTGTGTTTGTATAACCAAGACAGGACAGGTAAAGACTGAAGGAACTACTAGACAATGTTTTTCCAATCTTCAGCTGCCTAGCTTGGGTGAGACTATGCCCACTTTAACCTGAAGTTCAGTCTGATGTGTTCTTCGGCAGCTGTAGTCCATCTGCATGAAGCTCTGAAATGCTGTGGACTGGGATGCTTTAGCACTCAACATGTATACAAAAAATGGTTATTTTTTTATTTTATTTTAATTCTGTGCTCATCTTAAATACTCAAACCAGCCCATCTGACAGCAACAACCATGGTCAAAGTCTCTGAGATTCTATTTTCATATGAACATTTACAGAAGTACTTGACCTGTGCATTGTGTTATTGTGCCGCTGCCACATGAATGGCAGGGGTACAAGTGTTCCTATTGAAAGTGTGTGTATTTTATCATTAAAGTACTCCCTGGCTGCACAATCTGCTTTCAGTTAAAAAAAACCTACTGTAGAATCAATCGAAAACCTAATTCAATAAAGTGTACATACTTTCTATTGTTCTCTGTGTATCCAATAAAATGGCCAATGAGTAATTTTATATATATGGGTATATAGTACACTGCTTCGGTTTTCAGTTTCAAAGTATTAAACCACGGAATATCGGTACTCGTGCTCTGCTAAGGGAACGGGATAACATACGCACGCGCTGGATCCATGCCAGAACCGCGTATTGCAGTCAGCAGCGTGCTGCTCAGACATAGTAGACAGTTTAGTGCGATTGCGGAATGCGATTGCGGTTTGGGACGCAGATATCGTGAGATCAATCGTGCGTGACCAATCACTTCGGCGCAAAAACCCCGCGCGCTCCAAGGACAAACCGAGGAGAAAACGCATCTCAGAGTCACATCCTCATAAGCACGTCTAAATCTAATTGCATTAGCCCATATATTGCAGTGGCTAAAATAAACAATCGGGCTCACTGACAAGAGAATCTCGATTCCTCGCGCGAGCGGCGGCGCGAACTCGTCTAAGCAGTAATACAGAGAGAGACACCGAGGTGACCTTAAGAAGGTGCTGCTCCGGAGAGAGCGTGCGCGGAGGGAGGGAGGGAATAAGGGATGGAGTGAGGGAGGAAGGGACGGAAAAGGAAAAGAGAGGAAAGCATAGAAGAGGAGAACAGGGAGGAAGGGCGCCCCAAGACTAGGCGGTGTTAATCATTGCGCTCTCTCTCTCTCTCTCTCTCTCTCTCTCTCTCTCTCTCTCTCTCTCTCTCTCTCTCTCTTCGCTCACATAGCGTGTGGGACGTTTCAGTGAGTTCCTCCATCCGCGGCAGCTGCGCTTCCCTTCTCTTAAACACACACATACACACACTCTCTCTCACACACACTCACACGCACACTCACTGCCTGTGAAAGCAAGGACGTCCTTTCTTTCCTTTACCCGGAAGTCGGAGATGCTAGGGACTTGCAGTTGAGAATCCTGCACTGATAGTACATCTGAACTTCACTTGGAGGAGGATCGTCGTGTATCGGAGAGATCTGAATTCACCGGACAGGTAATTATGACCTCTCTGTGTGTGTCTCTCTGTCTCTCTCACTCTCTGTGTGTGTGTGTGTGTGTGTGTGTGTGTGTGTGTGTGTGTGTGTGTGTGTGTGTGTGTGTGTGTGTGTGTGTGTGTGTGTGTGTGTGTGTGTAGCGAGGCGTTTGGCTTTGCCCGGTGGAGTGGGACGGACCGGAGCTCTCCAGCAGCAATGGTGCTGAAATATTCACCAACAAGGAAGTGATTCTGTGGTGTTTTTCCCTTCGCATATCAAGTACAGGCACATCGGGAAAGAACTGGGGCAGCTTTGAGTATGCAAGCGTTTTAGACGTGTTAGAGGATAATAGCGCACAGTTTCACACATCGATAGTGAGCTCAGAGATGCATTAGAGATCATATAAAGCTCTTTAAAAAAATATACTGGGATGAGTAAAATCTGTTTTTGTTTTTTTGTCTTTATCAGATTAGGGAAAGTTAACATGTTTCACACAGTTTATGGGATTAGTTTTAACCAGTCGGTTGCCCTGAGTCTCTCCAGTGTCTTGTGAATTCATGTATACATTTAAAAAAATCGTACTAGTTTTTAAGCACGCACGTCTTTTGAAAATGGTACAGGTCGCTGCAGTGACATTTAGGCTGCAGTGTCATGCGCTTCTCAGAGTTCTCCGAATTGTTCAGAAAAACATCTGTCATTCCATGGACTGATCCCACTTCTCATAAGTTGAAAAACAGTTTAAATATAAATTATTATGGATCACACATTTTTTTCAACCTCGTGTGCTGCATTGACCTTTAATGACCTTCATTGGTTATCCTGTTATGAACAAGTTATTATTTCCTAGCTCAGAGTAATTTCAATCTAGAGATGGAAATAATAGCAAATTTGAAATAATAAAGTAATTCCCCAAAGCAAAGAAAGTATAGTTTCTGTTGTTTAGTTGCTGTTAAATTTCATACAGTGCTACAGCTATGACAGAGCTCTCGCTTTACCTAGCCTGTGTGTGTGTGTGTGTGTGTGTGTGTGTGTGTGTGTGTGTGTGTGTGTGTGTATACGCATGTGTGTTTCATAGAGCTGGTGAAAAGGGACAACACAAGAAGCTTGAAGTAAATGTAACATCTGACTGAGAAGGAAATAGGAATCAAAAGCCATCAAGATGAATTTTGTAATGAAGCAAGCGTTGGGAGGTAAGTTCCCCACAGTCGTTTTTCCAGACATGAGGGCGCGTAATAGTCCCACATAGTCCCACGGGGATACTTCAGAGAACAGACTAAGCTCTTTGTAAAATTCTGGTGTAAAATGCAGATTTACTCATGACCAGTTCTCAATTTTAATGAAATCCAATATGACCTGGATTTTCACTGCACTGCTTGATTTGTCTGGGTAGATGGAATTGAAATAAGTGTTGCTTTACTTTAAAGATGCTTTTTCCCTTTTCAATATAAAAAGTAGAAATTTTGTTCTGAGGTCACCTGAACAAAGTGGGTCTGCGTCTGTATTTGTAAGTGCATGGGTCTTGCATTGGATAACATGCATTTTTTTAATTTTTATTTTTATTTATTTTTTTTGCTGTTAGGAAAATTCAATAAAGATACAAATAGGCATTAAATTAGGTTTATGGTAAATTACTGCAGTTGTCTGAATCAAAAAAATGGAATGCACAATTATGATGTTAGTAATGTAAGGAGTATGGAAAAAAGACTGGAGTGTTGCACTAAACCTTAAAAGGGTAAACTGTGAGGTGGATTAATTTTCTTGCCGTTACTACAACAATTTAACCGCTTTCAAACAAAGGCTACTATTCTTCTATGGATTTTGCTACCTGCTTTAATAGAGACTGACACAAGCTGGTTTTGTTTTAATGGATTTTTGAACACACAGTGGATGATTTATAAAAAATAAAAAAAAAGAAGAAGAAGAAGGGGGTGGGTGTTAATGAGATCCATGTCATTAACCCGCTGCTGGGGATGGCAGCATGTCAGTCAGGTCCAGTACACAGCTCTAGTAATAAAGGAAATGAGTGAAAGCAACTGAACAGTGTGTGGGGGGAAATAACCGCTTGAGAAAGTAGAGAAAAAATGAGAAAATGTATTCATTGACAAAAGAAAAAATGTCATATGAAAGCTTTTAGGAGCCTTTGTTCGTCTCTTTAGAGTCCACCCTTTTGACCAGTCCAGTAAATCAACACACAGGCAATTTCCATATAGCAGCCACTGGGCAGTCCCGACCTGCATTAGATAATAAAACCCAGGCTGAGGGGAAATAATGGGCCTGTCTCTGAAAGAGATTTAGAGGCCCAAGGTCAGCCAGTGGAGACACTATCTGCACTTCACTCCACCAAGGCGCCACCGTAGGGGCACAATCACATTCATGAGGGAAAAAATCTCTAGAGCATGATTGCAGAATCAGGAACAAAGAAGAAGTCAGCCATCCTAACACTTATTTTCTCACACATACAGTATGCATTTACCTTGCTGTTAAATAGTATTAATGTTTAAACAAAAAAAAAATTCTGGAAAAAAAAACTTTATCCTACATGTCTTTCTCCCTGACTGACCTACAGTACTCACTTTCCCGTACGTGTGCACATCGATAGCAGAGACTGCAGCACATATACTCCCCAGAGTAGCCACCCCCCACCTCCACACACACCACACACACACACACACACACACACACACACACACACACACACACACACACACACACACACACACACACACACACACACACACACACACTACTCCAAACACTCACTCATCTCTGGCTTTGTCTTTCCCATACTGTCTCTTTCTCATGCTGATTCTAACCCTGTGAAGTGGAAAAAGCATAGCAGACCCACAGTGCTAATGAGGCTGACATGTAGCATGTGCTACAGGCATGCACGAGCGCCTGCAGTCCAAATGCGGATTGGTGGATAGATAGAAGCTGACAAACATGCCATTTTCACTTTCTGTGTGCAAGACATTTCATCTACAATTCAAACACTCAAGCCTTGATAACAATGCAGCTCAACCCTGAAATAGAACAGTGAAGATGTCTACAAGGTGTCTTTTCATATGTCTTTTCACAGTAGCATGTTTGTATACAATTAAATGTGTATACTTAATGACTCTCTAAATTCAACGGTTTAGACAGACTTCCTATAAATATGTAATCTTTGGGTCTCACCTGTGGCATTGACTTGTGGTCTAAAGAAGATAAAGAGGCTGCTTCTGTGTCATATGCATTGAAAGACACTCCTTTGGAAAACCTGGTCAATAGTGAAGAGGCATCCTTTGAGTGCAACAACCCTCAGAAAACCAGAGACTTTTAGGAACCTTTCCATTGGATGGACCACAGCTGATTTCAGTTCCAGGAATCTTTTCAGTTCATCTTCCAGAGTATGTATTTTCTGTGTAGCAGAAATATTGGACTGAATGTTGCCAATTGTTGAAAAGTCAGCTTCACACAATTTTACACACAAGGACCGTTTTGCTTGCCTTTTGTTTTCTTTTCTTTTTTTCACTCTACTGTCCTTATTAAACCAAGCTTGTTTAGAGAAATCACAGCATGACAGATCATGTGGACCATTACAGGAACATTTGGTTTCTATACAGGTAGTGAGTCAAAAATGTCTCATGGGTGTATTTAGTATGTGGCATGAGCATAAAAAACTCAAATTAACGGTGTTACAGTTGAGAGAGGATGCAATCATTTGTTAAAGACTCAACAGTGGTTTCCTGGCCTTCCTGGGATTCAAACTCACAAACTTTTGATCACTAACTTGGATCCTTAACCACTTCTGACACTGTGAGAAACAACATGAGTTTAATCTCAACCTGCTTTGAATGAGAACTCTTCTATTATTTTTCATAATAGTCACAGTTCTTAAAGGAATATTTTTTACAGGAAAGGTTTTGTTAAACTCTTTTTATCACAGTGGAACTCCGAAAGTTTCTTCAAGCAGAACACAACAATTAAAGAGAATTTACTTGCTGCTTTTTTTCTACACCAGAAAATCTATGTGATTTGTGTTCTCTATCTCTACTTTGCTCTCAGTGTCATTGTGCCGCAGCCACCACGTCCTGTCAGCATTAAAGATCATATGCTGGGTCAAGTGGAGCTGCAGTGAAGTGATGGCAACTGAAGTGACAGATTCATTACCGATGGCCCGCACGCTGAATCGCCATAGCTTCATTGCTTCACGATCATGCCAAGCAGAGCCCTCAAACCCTCACTAGGTCATGACTAGAGTAGCAGAGAGTCACTGCTCATGGACAAACTAATCAAATATAATTAGAAGATCCACATAAGTGGAATTGAATTAAAATGAACAGAACTGCAGTGAAGTGGGTGGACAGTAGGTGCATGTATACCATGATATAATTTTAAAACTGAATGATTTTGAAACAGATGAAAGAAACCCCTCATTAATAGTATTACCATCACTTTAATAAACATCATTCATCCTGGCTAAATCAAGCATTCATGCTATTCATGTTATCTAGCAGTGCCACATCAACAGGGTGCATCTAATTCTGCCAGAAAACCCTGTGGATCAGAAATCACTGCTGGGCTGTGTGAAAGCTGATACGATATTGATTCAAAGGACTGATCACGGATGCTGAGCAGGCAGGATTTTTAACTGTTCAACCAGATGATCCATAAGCAAGCTTGTCCCTGCAGCATGCACCCCGGGGGACAGAAATCAATGTGCGGATGCGGTGATACCAGGTGGAGATCTCTTCACTAAGGGACGGGCTTGGCAGTGGATATTGAGTTATGACTATGGCCAGTGAAGCAATAAAAATCGATCACGGCACCATTATGAGGAATTAGAGCAGCAAAATCCTATAACAGTTCTGCTTTTAGTTGAAACGTGAGTCTGCGCAGCTCGAGAGCTTATTATTGTAGGAGAATGATTCAGCATATTGGACAGACAAGGAGAAAGACGCTTCTATACTAAGTGAAATATGGAATATGGGTAGCATGGGAAAAAGAAAAAGAGGTTTGTACATCCTGATGGCAGAAGGGGAAAGGACAGAAGGAGAGAGGGAGACACAGGGATGAAAAGAAACAGAAAGTGATCAAAAAAGAGGGAGTGAAAATGAGCATAGAAGTGACTGCAGAAGTCAATGAGTGGTGAAATTAAAAATGTGCAAATATGCTACACGCACACATACTCTCTGACACACACACACGCACACACGCACACGCACACGCACACACACACACACACACACACCAAGAATTACACTTCCTGGGGAATGTGTCCGGACAGTATGTTGTGTGCTCACTATCTCCTCCTGTCGGCATAATTTGCAGTCCAGTTTTTACTCTCTGTTTCTTATACATTTTCTCTCTCTCTCTCTCTCTCTCTCTCTCTCTCTCTCTCTCTCTCTCTCTCTCTCTCTCTCTCTCTCTCTCTCTCTCTCTCTCTCTCTCTCTCTCTCTCTGTCTCTCTTTCTTTCACACACACACACACACACACACACACACACACACACACACACACACACACACACACACACACACACACACACACACACACACACACACACACACATAAGCACTTTCAGCCTCACACTGGCAAATTTCAGCCTCATACAGCAATAACACTTACGATTACACACAAACGCACACATGCTTTATATAAGTATGTATATGTATATGCCACTATTTCCATTATCTAGTAAATACCAGTCTTAATACCAGTCTTTTTATATATAAAAATATTCACTTAAGGGACAAGTTCAACATCCCTGCTGATGCGGCTCTTTACAGTTTTCTACACCTCCTTTTATCCAATAATACATGTATAATTAAATTAATATAAACAACATGAATAGATGACAAATGAATATAGAAATAATAAAATAAAAATAGTCACTGTTTAAATAGTGGTATTTAAGTGCACTGCCACCGGTGGATGCCACAGATATCATTACCTGCTCTAGATACTATCTCATATACTGTAGATAATGCTGTGGAACCATCGTTTTCTAGTAAATCTGCACTGTTCATGTTAAAAGAAATCTGAAAGTAAAATGGGATTCATGCTACTGGAGAAAATTAGGTAGCAAGTAAAAGTACACATCTTTAATTAATGCTGCTGGTCACCAGGGGTCGCTTTAAAGGGCGGTCTCTTATAGTCTTATAGACAGAACATGCTGACATGCAAAGAAAATTATTCAGACACATTATTCAAATACAGACTTCAGATTCCTGTCACTCAGTCAAATACTACTTTACTCAATTCCTAAATGTAAATTTATTTTCCTTATGAAAGGTCTAGTCACTGTTCCCTGTACAATCGCACAGATAAACAAACTCTGGCAAAGCAGCAGTGCCTTTGCCTGTGTTTTAATCAAGACATTGATTGTAATCAAGACAGTGTGGAAAATGCTCAGGTTATGGAGATATGATCCTGGTCCAACTGCAAATAAGCAGAATTGTGGTACATTTGAGAATATGCGTAGCATTGTATCATTTGTGTACCATTAAATACCGTACATTCCTGTCTGGAAGTGGTATCTTAGTGGTTGGACTTCCAATTTGAATATTATGAATTCAAATCCCACGTCCACCAAGCTGCCACTGCTGGGCCCCTGTGCAAGGCCCTTAACCCTTATAAAATGAATGAAATGTTATTAGCAGCAGTGTCATTATCTACTATTTTTATTAGTTAGCAGAAAATTATTCTGAGCTGTCTGTTACATTCATGGGACTAGTGACTTTTTTATTTATGTCTCTTTAATTGATGACTGTCTGCAAAAAAAAATTAATTAAACATTAATTATAGTTGCTGTCATTCTTGTATAGCCAAAATGTCAGTGTTTTCTTGCAGCAGCAGTAAACATTTGACTGGAATGATACTCATTTGTCAGGTAAACTGCATGGTTTCTGGAGACCATCACCAGCACCAAAAAAAATCCTAGAGGAAACCTATGTTTCTAGCAGAAACACAAAAACATTATGACCTCCTGCCTAACATGATGTTGGTCGTTCATGTGCTGTTAAAACAGCTCTGACCCACTGAGACTTGGACTCTACAAGACCTGTGAAGGTGCCTTGTGGTATCTGGCAGCAAGATATTATCAGATGCTCCTTTATCCATTCTACTGCAGGTCTGAATTCTTGTACCTGAAAATCCAACAAATGCCTGATTGAATAGAAATCTGGGGAATTTAGAGGCTAAACAGCATCAACTATTTATCTTGTTACTCAAACCATTCCTGAGCAAAGTGTAAAGTGTAGCAGAGTGCAGTTCCCTCCTGAAAATGTCCACTACCATCAACACTACGACCATGAAGAGGTGTACCTGGTCTGCAATGATGTTTTGGGTAGGTGTCACCTGTCAAATGGATGTCCACATGAATGCCTGGACCCAGAGTTTCCCAAAAAAAGAAGATTGCCCTGACCATTGCACAGTATCCACCAGGCTGTCTTCTTGTGACAGTGCATCCTGGTGTCATCACTTAGACAAGTATATGGTGCACATGTACCCATGTATCCACGTAATGTGTTTACTGCTACCTTACTGACTGTGTGGAGCTTCACATGCTCTGCTTATGAACTCCAGTTTCCTCTCATGTGCCTAAAAACATTTTACAAACTGCCCCAAGTGTGTGAAGCATGTCTGTATGTTGACGCACGGCCTGAAGCCCAGTTTTCCCAAGGTATACACCAGATCCCTCATCAGTCTGTCCAGGATGTGGTCACATTCTCACTAAGATAAAAGACTGAATAAAGTGCTCTAAAATAATGTGTTATTCACCAGGTATTTACATGCAGTCAGTAAGGAATTATTACATACTTTAATTCTATTGGTTCTAGACACTGACAAACACAAACACACATTCAGCCACCCTTGTGACTGTAAGGTTCACACTTGTAACCATTAATGTGCACTACTGAGTGCTGAATTTGGCCTTGACACTAGTGCACTTCCTCACTCCTCCTCTGTCTTCTCTCTCCTGGCAATTTAATCTGACACAACTTGTTTATGTGGAAGTCCCAGTGTGTAGGTTGTTATTAAATAGAGCGTTTGAGTTTTTTTTTTTTTTAACTTTGATGTCAAAAGCATTAAAAAAGTTAGCACTAGTATAAAGCATCAGTCTGAAAATAACTTTAAACACATATAATCTACTATCTTTATATAGATACAGCTAGAATCTTGTTACAGTACATACAAGCCTATGACTAAAGACTGTCAAACAGCATCATAGCTGCAAAGCCTACCCTATAATCAACGTATGTTTATAGGCTTGACAAAGTAGACTATAGACAGTATGGTTCCAGTGCGCAGGATGGCTGGGCTCCTTAGTGCTAATACTGACTTTTATTTGTATTATGTTTTATTTTTCGTATTATGTTTTATAGCTTATATCTTATATAGCTTATATCTTGTGTTCTGTAAAGCTGTTTTGAGACAATGGCCAATATTAAAAGCACTATATAAATTAATTTAATTGAATTGAACTATGAAGTAAGCAAATGCATGCTAGCTAGTTAACTATTTGTTTATTAATACGTCATATTTCTGCAGTTATGTCTAAGAAGACTATATTGCATGCTCATTGTCATCTCTGCAGTCTCATTTAAACCTGCTTGACCTTCTGTAGTTAAGAGTAAAGCTTGAATGTACTGTCCTTCTTACAAAAACCTTTAAGAGGACAATCAATACAGTAACATACTCGGCTTGGGTAATGATTAGCTTCTATTGTGGTTGGTGAGTTGAGGGTGCTGTTCACCTTGCCTCAGATTAGGGCACACACACACACACACACACACACACACACACACACACACACACACACACACACACACACACACACACACACACACACACACACAAACACAAGCATTCAGTGATGGAGTTGCTGTGCAATAAACTCAGTTTCAGCTACATAGTCTCACTTTTGCAAGTGTGACCTAATTTTGAGAAATCTTTTACAAAAATAGAAGCAGACACAAGCATTATTTCTTGGGATATATCAAGGTGAAGAGATCTTTTGAGATCTTTGTGTCTCCGAGTTTGCGAGAAATCAATATAAACATTAAATTAATACTCAATGTGACTTACTATTCAGTTCTGTATTCAAGTTAAACCCTGCTATAATAACATTATATTAGTCAGCTAAAAGAAAATTACCTAGCTACTAGGTACAATTACATTATTACATGCTAAATTGTCATTTTTGGATAGCTAAACATGCTCAGTAAAGCAGTAGTATTGTAGTGGGGACAGCTAGATAAACATTAGCTAAAATATTATATACTGTATTCTGCTAGCATTTATCTAGTATGGGTGCTTCTTCCAGATGTAGAAAAAATACTTATTTGGAGCTTTTAGTTAATATTTAACATTATTATTGCTAACATTATAAATAAAATGTACTAAAAATGTACTAAAAACCTGTACTGCCTATTGAACCAGGACTATTCCTGATAGCACTCATATGCTAATGACCATTCCAGCGACATTGCATTGACCTTTTTTACTAATTGGAAAGAACATTGGCACAATGTGACTTTTTTCAGCCACCTTTAAGCATAACTTGTGATTTAATCCCATCAATGTTAGTATGAAAGTATTCTGTTTTCCTTATTATGTATTTAATCACCAATCTCACCATGTGATAAGCAGATTCACTCAAATCCCTTTCACACAATTTTGCTCACATGATTTATCTTAAGATAACCTTCTTTCTGGGGTTGTTGTTTATCTAGGTAACTCACCACTACAGAATACAGTCTGCAACACAGTATGAATATGTTTCCACCTTATCCATGGCTATAAAAAGTAGAATATAAGGAAATACCTTAAAAAAACATCATTATACTGACATTTTGACACATTGTGCCAACATTGTCTAGATATGTGTCCTATCTGGGATGACTGGCTTAAACACATGAAAATAATGTACATTCACTGGTTCGGTAAATAGAACCTTACTTTAAAATATCTAATAATAAACAAAATCTTAACAAATGAAAGAAGAATTTGATGCACCAGTTACATAAAGGAACTTCAAAGCACAAAAATAGGTTAATGACATCAGTAATTAGGTAACCACAATGTGGCCCTTCAGCATTTGGGTCCTCGGTTAGGTGCCCTGTGTCCTTTAGAGATAACTGCTTCAATAACTGGCATCGGAAATGAGCTCTTTTGGCTGTCCTATCACACGCCCTTGACTTGTGTCCAAAATGGCTGGCTAGGCAGTATGCAGATCTGGCAGACCTGGGCACTTTTCCTGCTTTTCCTATCTCTTTCTCTCTGGCAGTGCACAGTCTCTTGCAGACCCGGAAAGGTGAGAGCTGTGCTCTTCAGATCAATACAGCTCCAGGTGCTGCCTTGTTTTTCTCTTTTGATTGTCCCAATAGAGATCCAGCATTCATGCTAACGAAGATCAGAGGTCTTAAAAAAGCCTAGTGTGGTAGTCATGGATGTCTTAATGTGAAGGATGGATTGATTATGTGTGTGTAAGAGGCTGGTGTATTTGTATGTGTGCCATGGCAGGCCTGGTATGTCTGTGGCTCAAGGTCATGCAATTTATTAAGCAATTTATTGCACCTATTTCCATTCTCTGATTTCCATACAGATGGGTTTACGGCCTTCTTACGAGTAATGGAGGTGCCTCCCCTCTGTGAAAGTGGCCATTTGTTAATTTGAATTCGCTTCTCCCATCAACAGGTAACCATCAATAACTTCCCAGCATTTGTGAATAGTAATTGCATTCTACAGATATTGCTCTCTTCCTGGCCTTCCTGAATCTTACGTTAATGAACATTGTAAGTCAGGCTGCTAATTAGTTTTAGCTTTCAAGCATATCCATTACTGTATTTAATAGGGATAGGTATCTGTCCTTATGAGTAAATACGATAAACATCTCGAAACGTAGCCAGTGATCCGGTGTAAAAATAATAACAGCATCCTGTGATTTAATATGATACAATTTACAGCTGTACAGATTGATACAATGAAGAGCACAGTATCATATGAGACAAGTTATGTTCAGTCTTGTGATTCAATTCAGTGTCAGATTCAGAATTATTAATCTGTTCAATATGATACAGTATTGTGAGTCGATGAAATGCAATTCAGTATTGCGTTTCAATTTCGCCTTCATGCTCTTTACACAACAAAGCATAAACAAGAAAAAGGATGGTGAGATTTTACTAGTTTATTCATTCATTTTCAACTATCTCTTTATCTGGGTTCATATATGTATTTAAAGCCCATCCCTGGAGCATTGGGATTGAAGTTACTCTGTGACATGGATTCTGGTCCATCACGGAGCACCTTGCACACACACACACACACACACACACACACACACACACACACACACACACACACACACACACACACACACACACACACACACACACACACATTCAGACACACTTGAGAATAGCCAATCCAAGGCAACTGAAGAAAACCAAAGATGAGGTAAGGTGCCAGTGCCGTCCACCTGGCACTGAGACCCCTAGATGTACAAGTTTTTACTGGTATATAGCATAATAGTAATAGTGATGTATATTGTGATAGTGACACAAGATTTACACATGTGTATTAAGTGCATTACTGACAGATGTTCTGTATGTTTATACTGTAGACACACAAACCTGACCAGTCACACACTTCATTTGCATTTGTATATCCCATTCCAGATGTATTTCCCCTTGTTGCTGTTATAGCTCCTGCTATTTTGGAAGGCTTTCCACTTGATTTTGGAGTGTAGTTGTGGGGATTTGTGTTCATTCAGCTACAAGAATACTAGCGAGGTCAGCCACTGATGTCTGGTGAGGGCTTTTAAACAGTCAGCTTTCCAATTCATTTCGCAAGTTGGTAAGTTCAGATCACTCAGGTTCTTCTACATCGTCATGCTGGAAAAGGATTGAGTCTCTTGGTTTTAGTGAAGGGAAATCTCAGGTCTGAAATCTGAAGGGGCGGACAATTGTGGGTGTATTGGTCATGGTATTCCTATACTTTTGGCCAAATAGTGTAGTTTAATATTTAGTTGTTTTTGTTTCACTAGCTTCAGTTTTGCACTGATTTAAATAGGTGAATCTACACAAGAGTACATGATGATTATACAGTAGCTGTACTGCAATGTCTGTCATTTGTAATGTGCAAATTCAACAACTCTTAAATACAGGCAGGACATTAACTTAAAGAAAATATGGAATATTGAAAGATTATTTATAGATGGATTCAGCTAGATTAAATCATCTGGGAACATTTAAACCAGTTTGCATGCATTTTTTTCTTATGTATGCAAACTAACTCAGAACATTTTACATGTTCTCCATATGGTGCACTGTGGGACTCTCTCAGCACAACTCAAGCGAATGAAAGACAACTGGCTGGAGCTGAATATGTAGTATTGGTTATATGTTGCCTCCAGCACCTCCAGTCCCAGGGTATGGTGGCATGACCATGTGTACGCAGCTTGGTGCAGTGACGGGAGTATTGGCTTTGAGCATTGCCCCTGGCCTCTGGCCTTTACTAGGATTTTCAGAAGGCTGCGTCACTTGCCATCTGTTGGGGGAGATTCCTTTTCAACCTTGTAAAAATGGTAATATCCTGAAGAAGGGAAAGACATTACATAGGACAAAAGAACAGCAGATTTTCATCACTGGCTTATCAGAATCTTTTCAGCTGCATGTTTATTGGCAGATGAAATTGGCTAAAACCTTGCTGGGGCAGTGCAGTATCTTGCAGTTCAGGGTGCTTTTATATACAAATAAATAAAAATAAAAAGTCTCTACTAGTCAACTAGTCTCACTCACTCACTCACTCACTCACTCACTCACTCTTTCTACCGCTTATCCAAACTTCTCGGAACTACCAGTTTATGAATACGAAATGTTTATATAAACTGTATAACTATAGTTATGCACTGCACTAGCAATAAAGGTGTCAGTTGTATGTACAACTAGCAACGTGTTCTTGAGAGGCAGAATTAAGAAAAAAAAAATCAAGTTTTACTCCTACATCCTTCCACTTGAATGACCTTTAGAACTTACTTTGATGAGGAAAAGTAAACCTCCACCTCCTCCTGGCTGCTATAATGGAGGGGTTTTTGTGAGGTTCATGTCTTTGTAGTGCTGTGCGCTTTCAGTGGCAATACCTACGCAAAGGATGTGGGCGATCAGAAAGACCTCTGTTGATCTACCATCACTTTACGGCAGTCCCTAAAGAGGGCCTAAAAGAGGAACCTCCTTCTACACAAATAGGTCAACCCATTACTGTAGACTAAGGACATCAAAGTCTTTCTTTCTTTTCTTACAATTTTAACTTTGAGTTAAATAACTAGCCTTTTAAACTCTGTCTTTGGGTATTTAAATGCAAACTTCTACTATTAGTGATGGAAATAAAAAGCTTCTTTTGAACACAGTGGAATGAAAAGCTCTTTTTTTTTAGTTATCAGGCTTTTTTTAATATATGAGCTATAGCATAAGGTAAAGAGTTATCCTTGACCGGGGTTTATCTGTCAGTTTGATAAAAGAATAAGTCTCTTTTTCTCTCAGTGTCTACAAATATTTATGCAACATTATTGTGGTTTTCCTATCAGTAAAAAATGAACATTAAACATCAAGTGCCCTCAAAATAAATGGCTAAAGCATGAAGAAAAAAATAAAAAATATTCCCTTCTGAGTCACTGACCTGATACAATCACTATGGCCATTTTGTAATTCTGTGTTATTTGAGGACAAAATTGCTAAACCAAAACAGTCAATCGTGGCTCCAGCTGGTCCACTGGCATGATTACAAATACAGTAAATATTTGCTCAAATAAATGTTCTTGGTTTAAGTCATTAGCAGAAATTGTAAACATTCTTGTAAATTGAAAAGGCACTATTAAGAAAAAATGAACTAACCAACACAAATTGTAATTTACTGTTTAGTGCAAAGCCAAACTGACTTTGTTTGAACCAGTTGGGTCAGATGGAACGCTCAACAATAACTCCTTTACACCAATAGAAATGCTACTCGCTGTATTATTTTCTGGTATTTTATGGTTTTGTACCATTGTGTGTACAGTATATAAATCCCAGGAGGTCTGCAGCTTCTGTAAGACTCAGACCAGCCCTACTGACACCACAACAATGCCAAGGTGAAAGTCAGTCATGTCATATTTTTCCCCATTTTGCATTTTGGTGTTTGATTCAAATGTCACAACTTAAGCTCTTGCTCAGTATCTCACAATTTTATGCAATACACTGTTGCTGCATTAACGATAGACTTGATAATCGCATGAGTGGTGTACAGGTGACCAGTGAGTGTTTTCAGTTAATATAATTAGTATTAATATCATTTTAATTAGTATAGTTAAAAATGACTAAAGCCAATGACCATAAATAAATGCCACCAAGAATTTACATTACCCTCTTTTTGTGAAAAATGCAGCAATTATCTTCTCAGGTAAAAATCAGAAATTTCTAGGATTCATTTGTCCTGGAAACAGAAGTCCTGCATATCTGACTCATCCATACCCTTATTGTCTGTTAGGAAACTCAAGGCAAAAGGCACTAGACCAAAACCTCTGGGTTTTGGAGATAGGCCATTATTTCACTTACAGTTTCTTCCCCTCTTGATAATCTTGTCGGGTATGATAAACGAGCAATCAGAGAGAGAGAGAGTTAGAGAAAGAAAGACAGATGTGTGGAGATTAACAGCGAGAGCAAAATCAATTGTAATCAACCTTTACTGCAGGTGGATAATTTGAACGTCATGCGTGGTGGCACAGACAAAAGGGACATACGTAAAGAAAGTTTGTGCACAAATATTCAGCATTTCATTTACAAAGGCATCACTTAGAGAACACTGAAGCAGGAGAGCAGAAACCGTTAAACCGGGGGCTTCTTAAAAGAAAGTAAGAAGGGCCAACATTAATGTCAGACGCTGTTATTTAAGTCACGATAGACAGTGGGAGAGGAAACAAGACCAGCAAGACTCTCAGCATGTAATTAGCGCCCCATTTGAGGCTAATGCACGGTGAGAGCACTGTAATGGCTCTAAATGAGGGCTGACATAGAAACCATTGTCTCTCTAACGATGGATGGTTGAAAGGAAAGGTTAGAATTTTTTCCCTTCCATTGCACTGACACCACAGGTCAGAGGTTTTATCCTTTCCTAAATGGAAGTCTAAACAATCTGATAAGTTTTATGCAAATCATCTGTTATCCGGGAAACGACAGACACAGAATAACAAAGGTTAAGGCACTCTGTCAAGCATGGAGGAGTCAGTCTAGGGTGCGAAATTTACTGTTCATTAGAGGTTGCGATATTTTTTGCCCCCTTTTCACATAGTATATCAAATGTTTGAAAGTTATTGCTTTTGTTACACATGCATACATTCTGAACATTGTTGTTGATTGCACCTAGTATTTATGGTACTTATAAATCCCTACAAGATGATTAATTCTTCAAAGGATTCTTCATTCCATTGCAGCATAATAAAAATCACCATGTCAACATTCCTGAATAGACAAATCCAAGAAAAGTCTTTTTAAATAAATTACATTTCAAAATCAGGATCATGTGACCCAGTCATGTAACATGCTTATGTCATTCTGGAGCCCTACTCCAAGTCGTATTGGTGTCATGCTGGGCTGTGCTAATGAGAGTACAAGAGGAACGCTGAGTTTTGAAGGGAGCATGAAGGAACTAATTTGGGATAGTATGTGCTTAGAACCGTTAATGACTAATGACTGCGATTGAGGAGAAATGCTAGGAGGATGCAATCAGGCTGATTAATTAGCATCTGCTCTTTCATGGGCAGGATCTTAAAGGAGATAGTGTGTTGTGTCACGAGTTAAAAAGTTCATAGTGAAATCAAACTTGTACAATCTCTGCAACTGAGCACTTTGTGATAAGCCTGAGGTGTTTGATTCAAGCGTGACTTCAAATCCTCTTATGTATTGTGTGATTTCAAAATGTCTCACTACATTGTTGTTCTTTTCACAGCATTCCTTTAAAATTGTACTCATTACCTATCCCAATATGTCAGTTACACTAGCCATCTCTGTAGTTAATGGCCATGTTTGAGGCATGATGTTCATTCTCTGACTGACAGAAAGATAAGCCAACAGCTGGCACCTACTGTATGCAATCACACTGAACCTTTTTGAACAAAGCCTAGAGACCCCTAGAGATTCTGAGCCAGTCGTCACCCTCCTCTTGGCTATAAAAGGTTAATTTTCCGAGTGAGTAGCTTCTGTCAGATGGGTTTTTAGTAATGGCGTATGCAATGGAATGGAGCAAAGGCAGTATTTATACACATACCGAATCATACATGCTATGAGTGGTGTAGCTACACATATCATGAACAAATGCAGTATGGTTGCATGTACGGCTCAGTGAGCAGTGTAGAAAGGAAACCCAGGCTCCGGGGTGAGATGTGTTTGATATTAATGCAGCACCACTGACTGATACAAGTGGTTTGATCAATTACACCAGATCAAAACTCTGATGACTAAATTTTCCCAAATGTTGCACTTTACTGATGCAAAACCCCAATGTTTATCTAAAAAAATGCTCATTTTCCAATGTTTTGATTATGTTCTGTGCAATGTTCTGTGTTGAATCTCTATAATCTGATTCATTATGAATGGTTAATTATGTTAGTGAACTTTATCAATTCAAACATATAATGAATACAGTTTACCAAGGGCAGATCAAGTCAAAGCATACGTTTAGAGAATATATATATATTGTATATTACCTATGGCCTCCAAACAGAAAGCAAGCAAACAGCTCAGAAATGTGTGGCTAACCTCAATTCTCAACCTTCCTTTATAGCAAGGCACTACAACTAAATCATAATAACTGCCAGCTCTGTCAGTGGATTTCTGACATATTTTTTAACATCTGCGTTTTCTCTAAGATGGTGCCAGCTGAAGAAGAGCAAGGAGTGGTATAAATGTCACACATTCAAATATTGTGCTTTTTTATAGATTCTGTCAGTAGTTAAGTATAACTTCCGAAAGAGGTTCTACTTAGAACCCTCTTAGTAACAGCTGTTCTACACACTGTAAAAGTTTAAATGTTCTCCTAGAAAGATAAGAGAGGAACCATCTAAGCATCTAAATGTATGTGGATTCCGTCTGTAGAGTAGCTTGATTGCTGTCTGAACTAACCAGTGTTTAACATTATTAGAAATGTTAAAAATGTTAGAGTATAGACATTTTTTCTCAGTTTAGCATAAACAGCATAAAAGTAACAGTAGCTAAAGTCCCACACTAAGTTTTTAAATTTTTCACTTGTTCAATCGGATGGTAAATGGTTTCATAAATAGTTAAGAGGTTCTGAAATAAAAAGCCTTCTGTTGTAGGATTCTACATAGAGTCTTTAATGGTCTAAGAACAAGGTTAGACCCTCTCGTAGAAGTAGGCTATTATTATAATATTAGCTGATGAAATCCTTTGTCACACTTTTTTTTATCCTGGCATCTTGAGATTGCTGTTATGTCAAGACTATCACACTGTAAATCATGATATGTTACAGCCTTAGGGGGATTTTTTATTTTCATAATTCCTTTCTTCATAAACATTGTTAAATAGCGTTGAAAAGGTTTCACCAAAATTTCAAGACCAAATTATTCCAAACAGATTTGTCATTGGAAAAAGAAAGAGACTTTTCTCAGCCTTAGGACAAAAGGCCACACACATTTCTAATGTACAGACATTATCCATGCCATAATCCTCCAGTACTACATAGACAGTATGTATCTACACACTTTGACACTAAGATATAATTCAGAATTTTTTGCTACAGTATATAACATGATCTTTGGACACTCGTCCAGTATAGTATCCATGTCATTAACTGTTGTCTGTTACTCCTCTCCCAGCATGGAGTAGCATGACTCCTGTCCCAATGGGACCCTACTGTATTTGTGCTTGTTGTATTTGCTACTTGTTGCAACAATAACTCTATAGAAGCTAAACGGTTAAGCACAAAAACTTAAAATGCAAACAAAACAATGGTACATCATCTTAAATTGGTCAAACTGCAAGTTTTTAATGGTTCATCATTTGGAAGAAGTAATTATTTCTTTTTAATAAAAAATGTATGGAGATGACTTTATGAGAATTAGTATTTGTTGTATGACAGATACAGTATATGCATATGGTTGCGGTCTTGGACACCCTCTCCTAGTGACATTACTTATTGGTATCTCGTTGCATAGCAGTGTTGTCTGTCACTGGGCACAAAATGTGCACATACACAACACATGATGACAAACTCAAATAGCATACGAGGGTTTAAATATGACTTTATTGGACTGTTTTTGGAAGGCTTACGTCATGCAAGTGTCAACAACAACAAAAAAGATTGCAGCACAGAAAGCCTCAGTTAATTCGGGCTCATTCAGTGCTTCTTTCTGTTTACTCCTTGATTCCCTCAGAGAATTTAGAGAATTGATACATTCTTATAGTGGGTAGACTTTGGTCAATTTTCAGGTCATGGGTTTTAAGATGGAGCATCTAGAAAGCAAAGAGGCAATCAGTTAGAGTATTGGGAAGCATCCTTTGGGCCATGTACAATTTGGATCACAGATGTTGATAGACTTTGCTGAAAGAGCAGTGCCTGAGCTAGATAAACACCAAACTGTGGTGAATTCCAAACCTCGAGTCACTCTGGAAATTGATAAGCCTCCATTTGCTGTGTAACAAACACAGGTTTAAATGCTGAAACTGATAACTATTATCTATCATTCTTGGCAATACAAGTGAAAGATGAGAGCGTTTAGTGTTTAGTATTTTTGATCAACACTTTCTGTGTGGTGTCCCTTGACTGGTGTCACAACTGTAAATCATAGATGCGTGTAAGCCTCTACTCACCATGACCACCAAATTAGGCTCAGTTCCAGCTGTTGTAATTTCCACAATGAGGCCTGTCCCTAATCTCACTGCAGACATTTAGAGGGTTCAGTGTCTAAATTCATACACTGGAATTCAGAAATGGCACAATCTATTTAATAAAATATGCTCTGTATTTGCATCTGAGAAATTCCTCCGTACATCTGTATGTAAATGTATTTGTTTCGGTGTAGTAAAAAAGAAGAAAGAAAAATGTGTTCCAGTCTGTAAGCCTTGAAATGTCCAACTATATTACTATATAGCTCAGTCTGACAATTTTGAAGTGTAGGGTGGAGGGTAGGGAGTATTTTGGACCAACAGGCTGAATCAGCAGTGGAGCTATGAATTTTTATAAAGTCAACCATTTACAAATAAAAAGACTAAATGTGATGTTACCTGTGCAATACGGGTTCCAGCAAGATAACTGCCCCAAGATTGTGACATGGCTAACTGAAAAAGTAGTTAAAATAAAATATCTAAGAGATGCAATAGAAGAACAAGGATCTGATTTAGCATGGAAGTAACTTGTTTTATTAAACCCAGAGTCTTTAGAATCTTTTAACAGCATTGATTTTCCCCTTCGTTACTAAATGAGATCAAAGTAGGCATGCATTTGGAATAAACAAACAAACAAACAAACAAACAAACAAACCTCATTAGCTATGTGTGGGAACTTATAAATCTTCAAGAGCACCACACTGTCCTTGGCCTGAACAAATCTCTCTGAAGCCGTGGGTGATTTTTTCACTCACCAACAGTGATAGCTCTGCCTGGCTGTGACAGATGCATTTAAAAGGACGGGTTAGGGAAAAAATATCCAGGATTTTAACCACTAGAGAGAAGGCATTTAAATATAGCATTCCAATAAGATATGCAGGAAATCCCCAACAGTGCCGCTCTGACCCCTCAGGAGCCTCATGCTGGGAATAGGATTGCCCTGAAATGGGTTTTCACAGATTGTGTGATTAAGTGAAGCCAAACAGATTTCTCCAAAACTGGAGTGGAGGGTGAGGAGAATGTGGGTGAACCCCATTTGAATAATGATGTTAGTTATCTGTGGAATCAGATTGACTGTGTGATTGATGGCCAACTCCTGGGAGTCACACGGAGGACGACAAGAGTGATTTTTCAAGAGAAGACATCACAGAGGCGCTCTGGTGAGCCACCGTTGTCACAGATATTGTAGAATCGAGTCTGCCTAATGTCTCAGGTTACAAGAGGAATAAAGAAAATACAAACATCACTTCAGGCAAAGAGAAAGAATGTAGGATGTATGTTTTGTTTTGATTTGTGAATTTAATTCCCTAATGTCATGACTCTGGTTTCTGTGGCTTCCTATGTGTATCAGCAAATCATAAAATAATTCATGTAGACCACCGACATCCAACCAATGCAACATTTCTAGTTGCGTGTGAATTCAGAAAGAATTTTAAATGAAAATATTAGCTTTTAAATGAAAAATGAAAGACATATTTCCACAGAAAACGTATTTATACATCAGTCAATCTAGCCAGTGCTCAAACCCTATGCTAATATACTTTCGGAAAAACTTTAACAAATGGATATACAAAATTCTGTCTGACCTTTCAACACTCTTCACAGAGAAAAGACGCAACAGTCTACAGCAGTCCAGTCAAGAGGAAAATAAAATTTGATCAAATGCCAATCAAAAATTGTACAGCTGTACAACCTTCAGAATATGTAGCATTTCGCATTTCAGCATATAACAGTGTGGATTGCACTATGACCATGTTTAAGAAGGAAAATCAGCAATAGAACTTCATCAATGGCATAAACTAAAGTCTAACATACAGTATAATATCTAAAACAAAAGGTCTCAGCAAAAGTAAACCTGTCTTGTTGCAGTCCAATTGGCAACACATTAAACATGCTTAAACTAAAATATTTCCTATGTGTGTAGTTATGTGTGTTATTCTGGTGTTAATTTGTTGCTGGCGCTCTATTTTTATGGTTCATTCTCATATGTTCTGCACTGATGTCATTGCTTGCGCAGGTAGAAGAGGGGGGGAAAATCAGTGTTCTCAGCATGGGTTAGATTCTTCTGTTAGTTTCTAAAAACAAATGTGTAAGAGCCTTTTTTTTTTTTTAATAAACCTTTTCCAGTGATGCTGGAAAATTCACAGTAATGAGAAATTCAGTGTTGAAGTAGTAAATTCAGTAAACACTGGACTCAGCTGTACATGCAGTTGTTTCCAATTATATCAGAAACTCAACTGGGCTGGTTAGCAATGTACAAGATGAGTATGGTGGTAATAGCATGATAGTTGGAGCCTTGAAATCTTCTTCCTTTGTATAGTTTTACTGTTTATATTGTAATAAAGTGAGAAAGTGCAGTCTAGCCCCTTATGCATGTATGAGCTCATAGATGCCCATAATTGGCTAGTGTCGCTGTGAGTGATAGGGGTTTACCACCCCTCTGTGCTCATAGCCAATTTTGCTCTCTTGGGCTCATGTCCATTGATGGATGTAGCATAATCTGGAAACAAACTCACGATCTCCAGATGATAGGCCAAACACTTTTCTGTCGCATCACTCAGGAGCATTGAGATTTTTTACCCACTACATCTAAACCCCTCATTTGTGACAATAACATTGTAGATACTGAACAATGCGCTTTGGAATAAATAAATAACTTTAACAAGCTAAAGGTTATTAAAGGGTTTAAGTAAATATCTGAGATCTAGAATAAAATCTTAAAGAATTGAATATACTGTATGAAAAATAGGAATGAAATAATAAAGGCAATTTAGTAGAATGCAAATAACCTAGTAGACAATGTTGTGGTTTAATTGTGAGAGAGAACGACAATTACAGCACCAGACAATCCAAACATGCACTATGTAATTTGTAATGGAGCCTAATGGCTAATCAGCATTTTTAAGTCAAATCAACTTTGCAGTTAAAGAGAGCCATTAAAGGCCGGTTCCATCGGGATGGCCCCTGGGAAGTCAGATTGCTATGTGACAGGTGAATACATAATAGAGGGCAAGGGAGCATGTGCACAGTATGCAAATGCAAAAGGTTTATCTCTTTATATTCCCTCTATATTATTATATTATATATTATATTATTATCATTAGAAAAGTTCAAATGATGCTTAATATATTAGTAAGTCCAAGTTTTTACTAAAATATATTTTAGCAAAATTTTAGCAAAATGTATTTCAGTAAATTCTCTTGAATTAGTATTTTATTCAATTGTCTTTAATACTATTTGTACAGTATTTGACAGTTTTATGGAAAGGTGGCGGTCTGTGATGCTGTTTGTGGCTTGGAAATGCTGCTGTTATTTCTATTTGTTAAAGTCTTTCAAAGCCTTCAGTGCAAAAAAAAACATTTGCAAGGTAATTATCTTGAATGTAGTCAGAATGACCTGGTATTTCCGACTAAAAGATTATAAGAAACCATACATTAGTCTGTAAAAAAGCCCATGCCTATGCCTTGCTGAAATCTCCATTAGTTGGGTCTGCCCAACAGTTGACAAGCGATGGTATAAAAGATTGCAAGACTGCTGTGAATTTTTTCTTGTCATTGCATACACTTCTTTCTTTGTGTTACACTTCTCTTTTATTATAGCAGCTCTTTAAGTCCTGTGTACTCTATTTTGCATGAATCATTCTCATTTTTTTCTCTTTTCTTCTTTCACCTGCCATTATTAGCGCTAGTTGACTCAAATGCTGCTTTGTGCTTGAGCATTGAAATAAGGTACAGTAGGTCCAAATGATAATCTGAGATCCTTTTGAAAGAGAGAATAAGATGCTTTAGATCTCTACAGATAAATGATATACATTATTTTAAAGGTTTTACCCAGTGAGCTGAACACCTTTGGGCAGAACATGTGAATTTGTACTGCGCGCTAATGATCAGTGTGTCCTCACCTAGACCGTATGTGCATATTTCAGCTGAATCTAAAATGGGCTCCACCTGCCAGGCCCCTCAATAACTCCTCTCTCATTCTCTTTCATCTCCATCGTTTGCTCAAAATATTTCACTCTACCACAAGTGAAGTAAAGGGCAATCAGGGGGCCTGAATGACAGGATTCTGAATTTGCTTTAATTCTGTATTTACATGAAATATTTCTTAACCACAGGTAGTTTCAGCCTTGTTGTCATCTTCCCACATGCCCAGTGACATATGAGCTGTAAATGGGCTGTAAGTGTTGCACGATCTTTGGTACCCAACCAAGTGTACCATCCTGTCCTAGGCGTAACTGTAGCACTTTATGCACACATGGCTTTCGTGCATCCTTATCTCTAAAACCAGGAACCGACAGAAGGCATAAAACATGGCTTAAAAAAAGGATCATGCAATGAGTAGGAGTAATGAAATTGACTTGCCTAGTGTGGTGTGACTGATTACTTACAATAACGTCTACTGGTTCAGGAGCTTTCGTGCTTGCAAATTCAAGAGAAAGAAGTACAGCACTCTTTACAGTTCAATATTCAA
Organism: Tachysurus fulvidraco; assembly: GCF_022655615.1. Taxonomy (NCBI): domain Eukaryota; kingdom Metazoa; phylum Chordata; class Actinopteri; order Siluriformes; family Bagridae; genus Tachysurus; species Tachysurus fulvidraco. The sequence continues at coordinate 13,796,807 of NC_062527.1, forward strand.
TATTCACAGTTATCCAAAAGAGGGAAAAATATTTAGGTACCAAGTACAAAATATTTAGATTCAAACAAAACACAGTCTCTTTTCTTTTCTTCATCTGTGGTTGGATTTTATTAAGTGTAGGTCTTTAAAAATGTCCAAGCTCTATCCTTGCCTCAAACCTCATTATAACATTAATAAACTTTCGTATTCCTGATTATACTTTATTACATTTTTTATTTTATTTTAAATTCTTTATATTGAGCGTATTTGCATCCACATAGTTCAGCTCACTAGTTGACTCACTATTTCTATCTTTATTTGCATAAAATTGACCCCCTTCTTTTACTTAAGTCACAAATTTTCTTAATTTTGTGAATGAATGTTAAATAATAACAAAAAAAATCATATTCAAAAGTTCAAAGTCATACTTTGTAGATAATAATATGTGCTTAATTACTTGAAATTCTGTAGTTACTTAAATGACCACCCTGCATCCCTGTCTACTAGATAGCAGGAAGTTAAATGATGCACACCATCAGAGATGTAATAATTCCAGGCTCTGCCATCACTTCCATATTACTACACTTTGTGTGCAGGCTGGGGATGATAATAGCAATGAAATCTTCCATGACGTATCTTGTGCCATTTCATCCCATTTCCTCTAGAGAGGTTTAGTAAGAAAGCTTCAGTGTATATGTAGTCTAGTCTCTGTGTTCATATAAAACACTTATTAAGGCACTTTCTGCTGGTCAGCTCTCTCACTATGCCTCACTGGACAGATCCCTAACAGGCCCTAAAAGGGTGTTTTTTAACATTTGGTTATCACCTAAAACAGACCATGGTCAGCAGGAGACAGGTAATAAATTCTAATTCTTCTCATAGCACCAAAGTTTTCTTGCCTCAACAACAATCTATGACATACAGCAAAACTAGCTAAACATTTACTTTGCTAAAAGTGCTAGAAATGCTCTATTGTGACAGTTTCTATATTTGAATTGACTACAGTTATGACAATGAAAGAAAACCATCTTATCATCTGACAATGAAAGGACATTCTGCACTTGTACTTATTGGTCATATTTCTCAAGCAGTAAGATGATATTCTTGGCTTGTTCTGTGGGTGTTGGAAAGGACATCCTTTAGACTGGAACCCAAAAAAATAACATCTTGGGGACATACATGAATGACATCCACCTTTCATTTTAACCTTTCACTTTTCAAGATACTTTACTGTACTTGACACTATAAGTATCTGGTATATGGCAAGATTAGGTAAGGCTATCAGCTATTGATCAATTCATGTGGCTCTTACGTTCATATCAAAGTTTGTATTTGTGTATTTTTAATGTGCGTGTTTGCTTTGCTTGAGTTCAATGCGGTATTTTCGTCAAACGCGCATGTGAGTGGGATGAAAATACCTCAAAGTTTCCCAGTAGGAGCAAGATCATTTGAGTAAACTTGTGCTCTCAAAAAAAATTTGAGTAAATTTGTGCTCTCAAAATGACAAAGAAAAAAAGGTGATGTTCATGTGTGTCCATGTGCTATGATGTGGCTCTTTGCGGTAACACAGTAAAAAATGTGGTTCTTGGTCTCTGACAGGTTGGCCACCCCGGTCTATACTTACACATACTGTACCTAGAATGGCTATCCTTCAAGAACAGGTGTCCACCTTTGCTGTGATCGCTTCATGTAGGTCTGCACTCCTACTCCTAGGAAAAACTAGAAAGGAATTAGCAATAACTAAATGAACTATAGTCTAAGGGGTCGACGTGGTAAAAACCTAAAAAGATTTGTAGGAAAATTAGGTCTTAAGAAAAGCTGCGAGCTGTCTGATCAGTTTTAATGCGCCTTAAAACTTCCAAAAAATTTATAGCGATGATGTACTGTAATAGCACAAGTAGAAAAGTCAACTCTCTTCTGTTTGTACAGTATCTAAATCAAGGGCTTGCTGCAGGCTGTAGGTTTCTGTGTGGTTTATTTTCTACAGAGAGAGAAGTTGATGTCTCGGTGGGAGGCAAGGTGGGGCGCTGGGCTTTGCTCCTAGAGCAGGTGTCACTAAATGACAGATGGAAGAGATAGAACACAGAGTCCTTGAGCTTCTCCCGCTCCACATGCATGTCTCAGCTCCACAGGGATTCCACTGCGCCTTTCATTGTCCTTCAGTGCATGGCCATGACCTTCCCTCACACATACACATGTGCAAACACACACACATGCAAACACACATACAAGCAGTCCTGCAGACACATATTCTCGAATGCATTCACACATTCGCAAGCGAAGAAGTGTTCACCAATGCATACATTTCTTGCACACTTTTTTCTTTCTCTCTCACACATGCTCACACAGAGTGGCACAGCTTGTTCTCCTCCACCCACACTCTCGCACTGGGAGGGCACACACACACACACACACACACACACACACACACACACACACACACACACACACACACACACACACACACACACACACACACACATATACACACACACACACACACACAAAGGCTCAAGGACATGCAAGCCATTGAGCATACCAGTTCCATCACTTTCATCCTCTCTCACACTGTCACACATGCACTGCAGATTTTTGCATAATGCAGGCCATTTTAAGTCACGGTCAGAGATTTTTCAAAATGGAGCATCACATCACATCTCTTCTACCTGTTTTAGAATCTTGAATGACAGAGCAGTGTCAGCTTGTAGAGAACACCCTTGAAGTGTGACAATAGAAATGCTGCTCCATAGTTGTTACCTTGATTGAGCATAGAGAAAGCTTTCCACTAACTGAAGCTTCAACCCAACGGAGTTACAGAAAAGTAATCTGTTGTTTGATGTGCTGCAGCCAGTCATGAAGCAGAGTTATATGTACCACACTAAAGTTGAATATTTTCCAATAAGAAGCCTTTATTTGTCACATTGTAGTAGTGAAATACAGAGCAAAGTCAGCCATGATAGAGAACCCCTAGAGCAAAGAGCTTGCAACATGCATGCAGAACCCAACAGTGGCTGCTTGACAGTTCTGGTGCTTGAACTCCGATCCTCAACCCTTAACTTCTTGAGCCAACACTGCACTATATTAGCATGTCCAAAGTGTTTTATTCCACTTTCAACACATCAGTTTCTAATTTCCTATTAATTAAATAATATCATAAACACATTTATACACATATTTTTTATGTTTAATGCTGTCATTCTCTTAGCAGCCTTTTTTTTCTAGAAGTTAATAATAAATAATAATAATAAAAAAATAGCTTGCAGGTTTATCAAGATGTCCCCTGTCTTGTAAATCTAAAGTTACAGCTCCACCTCAGATTGTTAGTGTCATGGATGGATTTCCTACCTGTGCACTAGCGGGTGTTCCAGTAGCAGTTTGTTTATGTCTTGTGCCATGTGTCTTTGTTTTTGTTTATTGCTCATGTGTGTTTGCCCTGCCCCGAGCCTTAATCCGTTCCCGCCTCTGCACTCCTGTTCCTTGTGTCTCACTGATTGTCCTCCCTATATACTGTATACCTTGTGCTTGAAGTCCTTATTGTGTCTCCTGGTTTCTGTTTTTGTTTTGTGACTTTAGTTGCCCAATCTTTTCTTTATTGTTTTCCATGTGTTTGTAATTTTGTTGTTTTTCTTAATGAACCCCTTTTTTTTAATCCCTGCATTTGGGTCTGATTCTGCCCCGTGGAGACACCCGTGCTGAAACTGAAGAGTGTCCACCATGCAAATCCTTATGGATGTTGTTACTATAGAAACAATAAAGCATTAGCATGAGTGCATTATTGAGCACTACTGTCAGAGCCGTGCTGTTATAGAAAATCATTCAACACAGATTCGAATTAGATTTAAGAATTCCAAAAATTTTAAACTATTTTAAACTGTTAAAGAGAACAGCGTTCTAATATTGTATAAAAACCTTGGATCATTCTAAGGCAATAGAATGCAGAATAGAATAACAGATTTGTATACCCTGGGAGGGACTGTTGTGCCTCTCTGGGGTGAAGTCCCCTGTTTTTCTTCTGTAATAGTTTTCTGATCGGGACAAAGTGGTTATTTAGGATGAATGAATAAATGACAGAATGAATAATAAATCGCTCAGTGTGGTGGTTCCATATAAAAAGGATAACAATACAATACCCAAGAAGCACCTTTTTGCTTAAAATATGGTCGGGAGCTTTAGAATATTGATCCAGAATAAAGTTATCAAGCCTTTATCTTATACTGTATAGAACAGTATTTCAATCCTAGTAATTTTCCTCTCCTACTATCTTTTATCTATTTGTTTTTTGTCTGTTTGCAATTATTATATCCAACCATCCATTTTTTTGTACTGTGTATCCGACACATGGTTACATAAGGACCTGTAGCACAAGCAGGGGACATCCTGGATGGGTGTGTTTGTGTGTGTGTGTGTACATATATATATAAATATATATAAAAAATATTGCATCGTCTGTATAATACAGGCATTACTGCATAAGTCACAGTAATAATTCTGTAATTGCATAAAACATACAGCATCTGCAGTTTTTATAGTTTCACAAGTTTTACATTACAGGGTTAGTGGCAGTTATGATATGATAAACACATTAATTGCATTAAAATTCAGCTATATTACCAAGTCCTGCTATACCCGCTGACTGATGAAATATAATTTACAAAGCATCTGCAGTTTTCTAAATATCCTGCATTTGCATATTAAAACCTGGTTCTTATTATTATGATGTAGTAATTTTAGCCTGTCAAATGTTCAGTATAACTAGGATTTACTCTAGTAATAACTAGCATAACTCTATTTCTTATCAATAATTCAGTTATAATTCTTTCAAATCTATCCACTCAAATTAATTTCTGTGAACACATTTAAAACCAAAAAAAACCTCCACTCAGTATTAACCGCAGTACAGATAACAAGGCAGTCCCAGGCTTTTTAGGTTCAAGCCAGCCACCGGCTTGCTATAAACAGATCACAGGGTGATCTTACTGTGCCTGGCTGAACCACTTGCTGAGTTCCTGCACAGTTGGCAGCACAGATCTCCACTGCAATGGCGCAAAGGCTTCTGGGACACAGCTGTCTCACTTGGCGGCATGGCAACTCTGTCACGATCACTTGAGCTAATTAGCCTTAAGAGCTCAGATTAGCAGCGCTGCACGGTGGAGAGATAGCAATGCAGGAGAAAACAGCCTTAATTAAAAACAGATAATGAAACAAGTAGGAGCTCAGACCGGAGAAATCTGCAGTGTAAATGTACTCATCAGTAATGCAAGAAAGTGCAGAGATGTATTGCAAACGGCCAACACATACACACCCACACACAGATTTGTGAATAAACGTAGTTTCTCATTAACCAAATCAAAATTGTTTGGTTGTTTGACAAACATTGGCAAGAGCAAAAATAATCTTTTTTTTTTTTTTTTTTTTTTTAGCAAAACAGGAACTTTCTACTTGTCTTTTCTTTTCTTTGTATAAACCTGAATAAATAATTTTGTATTTTTTTTTTTGTAGCCCTGTATCTTTTACTCCCAGGAGTTCCCATCTTTGCAATTAGTTTTTTTTACTATATAGTTACTGCATAATTCATAGCAGCATCACTTGAATAACTGAACACTAACCTCGGAATTTAATGGACTAATTCACCAGTAGGTCTATAAATACAGGACACCGAAATGGTTTGACTGCATTATTCTATCATCATATATTCTAGCAAAATGTCTGTGATGCAAGATTATCCAAGGAACACTTAATGTTGACTCTCCCTAGGCGAAATGTTGACCACAGGGAATAAATGCCGATGAATATCAGACCCAGAGGTTGCTAACGGCATCCAGGATATTCAGGGCAAAAATGAATTAACTTAAGAACACAACCCACTGTGGTGTCACTCAGGATGTGAGGATGTTTCTGTTTTCACTCAACTGCTCCATTTACCAACAAAATATGAATTATGTACCTATATTTCTCTATTTTATAAATTTACTCATATTCACTATGGCCCTCGAGTTATCAGCACAAGCTGCCTTTATCTTATAAAGCACAATATTTTAATCCATGTAAATATATTTCCAAATACCCTATGTCGCAAAGGTACAACTTACAGCATATCAATTTACAAATTAATTAAAGAACGACGTACATTTGATCCATTTATTTTTACTTAATGTTTTTGAACGTCCATGAAACAGTTCTCATTGTTCAATAGATTATTTATTTAATCACGATCCGTTTTTTGTTTTTTTTTACTCCTGGTATTAATAATTTAAAAAAACCACACAGCTTGTCATGTTACTAAGAAACCACCAAGACCTTTGTCCTAAAGTCTTTCCCATGTCTGTACTCTTATAATTTATAGTTACAGCGCTACCTCTGACTGATAAAAAAGTGCTGGCACAGGAGACTCATAAAAACTGCAAAATAAATATCTAAAACAGAAAACTTCACCATATCAACGTTTACAATCATACAAATCTCTGTGCATTGTTACTATAGAAACAACAAAGTATTAGGAAAAGCATATCAGAGCCATGCTAATATAGAAAATCTTTCAAAGACATTCTGACCAATTAGATTTGAGAATTCAACCTCTCTACGATATAAAGACTTTGAATCCATTTGAAACTGGTAAAGGGAACGAGGTTGAGGAATTTTAATGTGAAAGAGGTTTCTGTGTTTGTAAAAAAAAAATCATTTCTAATAGAGTAGTGGTGTCTCTTGTCCAGGTATCGATCAGACTAATAAAGGCACAAGTGTACTATATGAAACACAGTAATAGCTTGTAAAACCTACATCATCTAAAGTTGTTTCACAAGTTGTTCAATACAGTGCCAGAAATGAGTGTTTATGATATGTCAAAGAAATCCCTCATTAAAATGGAGCTATTATATTATATTATATTATATTATATTATATTATATTATATTATATTATATTATATTATATTATATTATATAAAAGTGCAATGACATGTCATGTCTCTATCGGAGTACTTGCAGTTGATACGAGTTTCCTGAATAAATCTACATTGATCAGATCTGACATGTTTGCTGCAACTGTATACTCTAATGATTTATTGTCCCACGGATCGATGTCGCCCAGAAGAAGATGGGTTCCTTTTTTAGAGTCTCGATTTCGCTTCCTTGTGTTGTCTCAGGGAGTATTTCCCTTTCCACTGTTTCTGTCTCTGGATTGCTCATAAGGGATCAAAATCCTGCTTTGTGACAATGTATATTTTTTAAAAAGCTATATAAATTGAATTAAATTGAGTTGAATTGAATTGCTAGCTTGATCTTTTTTTTAGCGGTTTCAGTTAAAATAAAGTAGAAGTGGTCCTCACCACTTCCTCCAGAGAAAAGATTACTTTGCTTGCTTTGACAAGCAAAACCTCAAGGACATCTTGCATATTTTCCAGTGTATACCTCAAATATGAAAACCCATAGATATCTAAAAGCTAACATATGACGTAAAGTGAAGCACCACTCAAGGTTACTGACTATGTCAGGTGAAGAAAAAGTCATTTCAATTTACACAAAGAAAATCACTGCAGAACAGAGGAATGTTTTAAAATGTCACAAACAACACACTGTATACTAAACATTATATCTAGCAACAGACACAAAATGTAAAGTTAAATGCAGTTAGACATGACCCAAGTACTATTGTTGTGTCCTTACTGTTACGCAGGTTGGAAGGAATTAGTGTTGAATCTATAACGAATTCAGAAATTATGCTGATTTATAGGTTGCGCTAAAGCTCCTGGTTATAGAACTACACTTGACGATACACAGTTGTATAGTCACACTCTCCAGATGAGGATAGGTTCACTTTAGAGTCTGGTTTCTCTCAAGGTTTCCTCCTCATATCGTCTCATAAAATCTCAGCCATTTTAATACTTATGCAAAATGAAGATGCTTTTTTAATACAAAAGGCATGTACTTCCTCTTAATCCATTTTTGCCACACTGATCAGATTCCATTATCGTTAATGGACACAGAAGGGCAAAATTGTGGAAAGTTGTTTTGACCTTGTTTTGAATTATTATATTAAGTTGCACATTAGTTGCAAATTACATTCAAAAGGTTTACGCAATGTGCCGTACTATACTACATGTTAAACATTAAGTAAATCGATTGTGCTCTGTGTTAGATGAAAAGTACAGCTTCCATTTATCCAGAAATTTTCTGTCATGTACAATATACAGCTTTGAGTCTAGAACTGATTGTGGCAGGCGTTTTGGTGCAGACAGTCAGCAGTCAGACAAGACCGGACGTTCCACTAATGCAGTCCAAGCAACAGTAGAGAACTAGAATGAAACACATACAGCCGCTGCTAATGTGCACATTCAGGGACATTAAAAAGCGCTGGCTGCGTTTGTGATGAATGGATAGTTGAGATAATCAGAACTTATTATCTGCTGGTCCACATCCTGCCATCTCTTTCACTGTGTTAATGTTGTACTGTTCTGACCCATTGTCCCTTCTGTCCCACCGCTGCATTGAAACAGACAGCAGCAGACACAGTGGGGGGATATAAAAGAAACAGAATAAGTGAGAAAGCTCATTTATTTTCTTTTTTCCCCCATCCTGATCGTGTTAAAGAGAATTCACAGGGTGATGTATTGCATTGTGATATCTAGTCATCTGAAGTCCTTTGATTCGTCTGGTTTTCTTTTTCCCTTTTGTTAGGGGCGACCAAAGACATGGGCAAAATGCTAGGAGAAAAGGAAGAGAAAGACCCTGATGCCGAGAAGAAGGAAGAGGAAAGACAAGAGGCTCTCCGACAGCAAGAGGAAGAGAGAAAGGCTAAATATGCAAAAATGGAGGCAGAGAGAGAATCACTTCGACAGGGTATCAGGGATAAGGTAAGAGAACTTATTACAAATGTATTATCTGTTTAGATAATAATAATATAGCAATTTATACATAATATGATAATGTAAGGCTCATTTAAGGCTATAGCTGAGATAATTTAATTCTTCTGGGGTCACGCAATATATTATAGTGCATTTATAAATCTTATAAGATAGTCTCAAGGTTACCACCATATTATTACTCATACATACAGATATGCTTGTGTTGCTATAAAGAGGTGTGTGCTGAGATAAGCAGACAAATATTTGCCGAGTGGTAGTCTGTGTATCAGGTAGAAAGGACAATGGGATGCTTGTGTTGATCCAGAGGAGGGGGAAAGTGACAGCTTAGCCTTGCTGTGCATTTTGTTTTACACAAACAGACCGAGTATCCTTAACCTCCCCTGTAAAACTGCCACACAGAGTTGTTTTTCACAATACAGGTTCAGAGATAGACACAGAAACAGGCTCTCATCTGTTCACTCATTACATGAAGGATTTAAAGTTGTACTGTACTTTATTTAACCAATTTGAAACATCTATTTTAATTTAATGCCATTTTGCACATAGATCATGTCATCAACACTATCATCAAATCATTTGTTTTATTGTATTAACATGGACTACATGGACATATAAATGTTCTTTAGATGCATTAATAGTACCTGAGAAAGATAATACGATGCAAGTTCATTGATTATACAGAATAACTACACATGCGGGTAATTACGCGTAAACACAACTCATGACACTACTGATGGCACATTTAGTATTTATGACAATATTTCTGTAATTAAAAAAATATTATTATTAATCTTATTTTGGTAGGATTATTGTCATTTACTTGATTTTTGGGCTAGAAATTGCCCATTCTACATTTGTAGAAGTATAATGAAGTATGCTCATGTATAATATTAAGTAAGTAAGACACATTTTCTTTGTGGACTCCTAATCATTAGACTCCCTAATGTCTTCCTTTGCTATCATAATAACCGACACTCTTCTGGTAAGTCTTTCCATTACATTTTGACACGTAGCTGTGAGTCTTTTATCATTCAGCCACAAACAAATGATTGATCTCAGATGGTGATGTCAGGTGAGGAGACCTGGTGTGCAGTCAGTGTTCCAGTTCATCCTAAAGGTGTTCAGTGGGCTTGAGGTCAGAGCTCTGTGCAGTCCACCAGTTATTACATAAAAACTTTGGAAAACATGTCTTCATGGAGCATGCTTGATACGGTACATGGGCATTGTCATGCTGGAACAGGTTCAGGTTCTCTACAGCATATAAAGACATTCTATACAATTGTGTGCTTCCAACTGTATAAGAAAGAACCATATAGCGTACTTTGGTAAATGGTAATATATGATTTATGCCACTCAATAAACTGTAAATTTAGGAAAAATTAAATAACAGAGAAAAAAAAGAGTAAGATCAGTAAGCCATAAAAGATTAAAAAAAGAAAAGACAATTTTTTATAATGCTAAATAGGAATCCAACTGTGTGCCAACAGTGAGATTCCCTACTTTGAATAGATGTGTCCTCTTTACACAAAGCTTCTCACTTCCTATTAACACACTTTCCAATGTGGTGACTGTTTCATTGCCTGTCGCAGGTAGTGTATGTGTAAAATCGATAACAGGCTTTGAAATGGTTGTTGGCCCAATGCTGTGTGTATCGTCTGTTAGAATTACTAAGTAGCAGTTGTTAAATGGTGAGGATTTTGTTAGGTTATGTTGGTTTTTGGAGCTAATGGACTATGTGCATGGAAGCATGAAATGGTAAATTATTTCCAACTGTGAGCTAACGGAGTTTGATTAGAACAGATAAAATTTATATGCAAAGCCTCGTAGTGTGCATCTAGAGGATAAAGGAAGGCATTTCTTTGGCTCGCCCCAAGGGTCTAATTTATCACAAGGATTCTGACTGTATTCCGACATTTTCTGAAGATGTGACTGAAATACTAAAGAAGATCCAATGTGTTGAACTTTAGGGTTTTGCAGGAATGTGCTTTAATGTAACTCTCCAGAGCTTAAAAGCCAAGGCTCATCCATGTATGATATTAATGGTAAAACAGTTATTAGTCTACTGAACAGATAAAATATCATTAAATTGTAGAAGAGGATTTAAGCAGAGACACAGGAATGGTGTGTGCTTTTTTTTATATACGGTTAATGCATCAAGGGACCGTCATACTGTATGAAACCAATCAAGAAAGACATCGATTGAGGATATGTAATGCTTCAGAAGGTATAAAGTAATAAACAATTGTTAAAAACATCAAATACTCTGCATTCTAAATAAAAAAATATACATATTTAACCACATCCCTTGTCTTACAATCCAGGTTGTATGTGCTATATGTAGGCAGAATAAAAAACACATCTATTTATTACAGTGTCTCAAAAGAAACTATTATCTAAATGTTTATCACAGCTGTCATAGTATTCTTTTTGAAAAAAAAATCTATATCTTTCAAATATTAAAAAAGAAACATTAAAATCTAAAGAAAGCCAAAATATATAAGGTTTAATTTTGAGCCACTGACTCTATGGAGACCATTTGTCATCTAAAACACATGCATAATGAAGTGGTCTTCCGTGCCAGGACTTGGCACAGCATTTTAATCAGAACATTTATTTTAAATGAACAAATGCATGTAATGTAAATGTATTTCTGTGAAGCGCTAAGCAAATTGTCAAAGTGGAGGAATTGGGCAGATTTGCCAAGTGGCAGTCTGCCAACATCATGAGCTTATAGTCATGGACATACAGTTACACTCTTCAGTCATGGGCTTTGAGTCACTGGCTTCAAGTCAAGGGCTTACAGTTATATGCATGAAGTCATGCGTTTAGTTATAGACAAGCAATCACCAAGTTATTCAGTTCTATAAGCCTGTGGTTCTCAAGGAGGGTTCCGGGCCATCAGGGGGCTGTGAAACAAAGCCAGAGCATCTGCCTGTTTTTTTTTTTTTTTTAAAGCTATTGATTGTATTATTAAATTACACACATTAGTATTATTAGTAGATACAGTATGGGTTTAAATGGTAACTTTAATCAAATGGGTTTTATACAAACTTCAACAATTTAAAAACAAGTAGCATAAATAATGACTCGATAACTTGGAAGTAATTTGTAGAGATGGTGGAATGTTCAGAAATAAAAAACACTATTGTTCCAAAAAATATTGTATACACTTAAATAATATAGACGATATAAAAAATTTAATAACTGAATAAATGGATGATGTTCAGAAAACAAATCTGTTTGCTAAATTATTTTAGAGTTAAAGAGACCCCTGACTGCAAACAATCTGAGAAGCCATATTACATTTCATAAGAAGAAATGAACTTCTAATTGTTCTAATTGTTGTCTGTTGTATCTTTAGTATGGTATTAAGAAGAAGGAGGAGAAGGAGGCTGAGGCTCAGGCTGCCATGGAGCAGGCGTCTGAAGGCAGTCTCACTCGCCCAAAGAAAGCAGTGCCCACCGGCTGCGGCGACGACGAGGACGAAGAAGAAAGTATTGTTGACACAGTCATGAAGTTCCTCCCAGGTCCTCTTGTAGACATGTTCAATAAGAAGTAACACAGTCATAAAAGTGTTGTATTAAACCTGTCATTAACGCCATAACATCCACCCCCACAACCCCTTACTCCCTTAATCACTCATTAGTTCCAAACTCATTGGACTCGATGAACATGCCATCATTGAAGTCTTTAATTTGGAGTGTTAGATCCAGAAATAATGCTAGAATTGTGCACTAAAATTGCAAATACAGTATATGTTCCTTTTCAAATTAAAGACACATTTAATGGCAGAGTCCAGATGATGGAATGACAATGTTAATTACCCAAGCACCACACATTTTGTTTGTAAATAGCTTATAAAAAAGACTATATATGAATACCAGAATATATCAATATATATACACAATTACTAAGAGTAAAAGCCATAATTCTAACTTGGAGAAAGTCCTCCAAACCATATCGTATTTTTGATTAAAGTTTGCTGTTCTGTTAAAGATATTATTGTTAAATTCATGTAGTAGAAGAGTATAATTGTATGTAAAGCACCATGATACCATTTATCATAACGTAATTATTTTAAATTGTAGTAAATGACTGGAAGTCCTGGGAAATGGAAATAAGTAAGGGGGAGGAATCATTGTTTTTATTATTTTTTTTAAGCATGAAGATTTTGTGAATGCACTGTATACCACTTCATTTGACTTTTTAGAAGAAATACATTGATATTTAAGGCAATAACTCTGGTTTTTTGATTTTGTTGACTCATACATACTAGCGTACATACGTATGAAGCTCTTCCTTTAGAAACGAAAGTACATTTCTTGTGTGTTAACTCATTGTACCACCACTCTCTAAAAGTGTGTTGATGTGGATTCAGGCATGTTAATGTAGTCACAATTAGTGAAAGCATAGAGCTAGGTGCTATATTAAATCAAAATAGCTTAGCTTAGCTTCTACTGTAAAATGAAGGGCGACATTGTGTACTACTACAATTGGACCAATAGGGCTCAAGATATATATATATATATATATATATATATATATATATATATATATATATATATATATATATATATATAATCTTCATTGTCATCTCTGTACAATAATGAATATAGTAATTCAGTGTTTACATAATTGTTTCTACCCACAACTCAGTTGTGCGTACACTTTAAGTGAGCAGACAGTGACGACAGTGCAATATTTGTTTTTTGAATGAAGATGTCTTGTGTCCGTTGGTTAATTACGGGAACCTTGTCCCAGATCAGCAATAACAGACAATCTTCATCATTGTGTATTTCAAGCTTAATAATTAATTCAAGAATGTTAGTGTACAGATGCTGTGTTGTCTTACTAGTTTCAGTCAAACTAAAGACTTGAGACGTGTCTAGCGAAAAAAGTGTCTTGCAGAAGAAAGTAGAGAGCGGAGAATTTCTTTTTTCTTTTTTTTGTCAGTGTGAGTTTCAGCGTGGGCTTAAAGCTGGGTTTGGTTTTCTGAGCCGTGAGTTTCAATGATGCCTCGGCCTGTGTTTTTAAGATTCTTTGCTCCTTTATTTAATTAAGTGTTGTCAGTCAGTCTGTGTTGTTGTGGTGATGTGTTTGTATTAATGAATTAGGTGGAAACGAGTTGGTCTACGTTCTTTGTTGATGAGAGATCAGATATCAAGGACTGCCGATATGGATAGACATTTTGTGTTGCTTTCTTTGAATATTAAAAGAAAAACAGTTTAGCGGCTTTGTATGATATATGGAATCATGCTTACATTTCAAATGATACAGATGAGATTTGTCTTACAATGAATCACAAATATTTACTATTATATATTCAGGTGAAATCATCAGTCGCACACGGTTCAAATTTTGTCGAACGAAAATGTGTAGTGCGTGACATTTCGAGAAATGTAGTTAGCTATCAGCTGCCACTGGAGTGCTTCAAACATTCCAAATATTCCAAACATTCCATCTGGCCTTGGTTGATTTCCCAGATTGTTTTATTTATTTATTTCTCAGCAGTTTGAAGCATAGATGCATTTAGATTAGACATTATAATCCAAACTAAATGCATCTAATACTGTGCTGTGGTTCCAATATTAGAAATCACATAGTAGTGAAGCCTACATCGTAATCTCTACAGCTATGTGTCCTGCCATGTACTACTGAGAGCAACAAATATATAGGATTTACTGTGCTAATCATCTGGAGTCCATTTAAACAAACTAGTGGCTAGTTATGCTGTTGTTTGAAATAATGGCAGTAGAAAAAAAAAATCCTCCATTAAACAAGGAATTAGTGCAACATAATAGACTGAGGACTAGTGCACAACACTTATATGTTATATTAATATGTATATAAACTGCCTTCAGCTTCAGTCCGTGTTGTTGACCACATGTTGTGTCCTGTGAAATAATTATTAACATAAAGTGGGAACACTGCCCAAAAAGCTCCATCCAGCACTGCCCATTCACACTGTTCATCTCCTCCACAACTATGTTTTCTTAAACCAAAGAGTGGACTTGTTTGTGACAGAAAGTTTTAATATGGAAGTATTTCTTTTCAAGTCCTTTTTCCATTACCACATTATCATGGATTATACTTTTACATTGAGTCCTTGTGTTATTTCATGTCTAAAGTTTGTATATTGTGTTTGTCAACATACTTATGCAGAGAGTTATGAAGCTACTGTCCAGAAAATAATTTTTTTTGCTTTCGCATTCAAACAGTATGATTCTGATTACACCGTTCTCATATCCCTCTCCAATAATCTGTGACCCTAATGGCATAGTTTCCAAACCAACAGATATTTGCTGCTCAAGGCACACACACACACACACAAACACACACACACACACACACACACACACACACACACACACACACACACACACACACACACACACACACACACACACTTTGCAAGAATTTAGTCCTCACCTTTCAGCTTGTCCTTTTCATTCAGATGTTCACAGCATTGAAAAACTGCCTGACAGAATATTAAGAGCTGTTTCATTCTTGTGACTTCAGTGTAAATGTGTGTTGTTTCTCTGCATTGTCCTTATCTGTGTCCTTTGTGCTGATACAAGTTTAACGATTTTTGATGTGGTTTTTATGTCTGTGACTTCTTCCTGTTCCTGTCTTTTTGGTGTTGTATTTTTGAGAGAAAAAAAAAATCTCTGTTGCTCTTTTTGTGCATTCTTTTGTAACTGTGGAAAAAGAAAACTCTTCCTCATCTCTTCTCCCTCTCTCCTTTTCTTCTGTTTCTCTCATTCTCGTTGGCAAATTGTATGCATGCATATGGTGTGCACTGTAGACAAGGTTGTTAAAGATACTTCTGTGTGTCTCCTGTGCTCCTAATCGCTTTACCTGTTAGTCCCCAATGCATGCCCATTTTAGACTGATTTAACACTGTACCACTCTCCCTTAAAATGGAATCACCACACACTGAGAATAAAGTGATTTCATAGAATTGCGCATGGTCCTGTGTTTCTGCTCTGATGCCAGAGCGGCTGTGTCGTGCTCATAAAGTCGGTCTCAAAAGTGGGATTCCCTGAGAAGCATGTCTCACTGCAGTACAAGCTCCGCAGAGCGAGTCTGCTTTGTACCAGCATGGAAATCAGATGCGAAGCAGTGTTCCCGAATCTCAGCAAGAATTACTGCTGCATGAACAAACAGATGTTGTAGACTTTTTTCCCCTAAAATCAGATAGAGGACAGTCTATTTTTGTTTTATATATATTTTTTGCGAACGAGTTTGCATCAGTTTAATAAACGTGAAAAGGGCTGTGAACTGAATGTACTGTCTCATTCAAATGATGGTAGGATTGTGTTGTCTAAAAGATTAAACTGGTAATCGTGCTTCAAAGAGATTCTCGAGCGAAGCTTCAATGAAATGTAAATCATGCGCCTCTACTTACAGTCTGCAACAGCCACAATGCAGCGTTGACACTCACATTAAAGACCCCCCCCCACACACACAATTGTTTTTATTAACAAATGATATCGAATCTAAATGCATCTAATACTCTGCTGTGGCTCCAAAATTAGAAATCACATGCTAGTGAAGCCTTCAAAGAAATCTCTATAGTTGTCTGTCCTGCTGTTTACTACGCAAAGCTGTTTTAAAGCCATTTATTTACTTCACTAACAGAAAATGTATCTATAGCTATATTAAATGATAGCACAAGCAAGGCACCAGACAGTATGACACACATTTCTGTGGTTCTACAGAATAATTGGTATTCTTTATGAATTAGCAAATGTGAAGATAAATAAAATGAATTGCCATTGTTCTCTAAAACAACATACACAGAAATATTTATTACAGTTACACACTAATTGGTTATTCAATTAGGAAAATACCTTAAACCTTAATCATTAAAGTTATCTACTTCTTCCTCGAGCACTGTCACTTTCTAGACGGACTCAGATTTAGGTTTAGATTTGTCTTAAGATATTCATTTTAGTAAAAACCATTAATATATACATATATATATATACATACATACATATATATTATATATATTATATTCTTTCCCTGGGAAGAATAACACTACCAAACCTCTTGTTGTAACATTAAACAATATTGGACACTCTTTAAACTAAGTTTTATACTTTATACACTGTTTCTTTGAATCGGGATGAAAAATGATTTCGTGGTACCGAATACAGTTGTGTTACAGTTGCTGATTTAATAGTTTCCTACCTGGAAGATGAAGACAAAAATGATGCCCATACAAGTCTTAACCTTCTGGAAAGTCAATACTTACAAATACCCTTGAACCACCCCCATATTTTACAGTGACTATCTGGGACTTTTGATGCAGTAACCATGATCTTCATACTGTAGCTACCAAGACCAATTCTGATTTCATCTGAAAACACAACACAGTTGTTGTTCTAGGTGTATTTCCAGTGGTGCTGGGTGAAGCTTGGGCACTGCATTTTGTGGGCACCACAAAGTATATGTATTCTTATAAGATGTATGCCAAAGGGAATTCACATGTAGACGAATTTAAAAAAAATGAATAGAGCCTGAATTGTGTTAGTCATTTTACTGTGAAGACATTTGTAATTTTGTGTAATTCTGCCTCTTCATCCCAATCAAAACGGCAGTTTTAGTTCATGAGGCTGAGACAATCCAAATCACAGTAAACGTCATGGTCAAAATTAGGCAGAGATTTAACAATGCAGGGCAATAAACCTCTCTAAAGAGGAAAAAAACGCAAATGCCAAGAAAGACAAATGCTTAGAAATGTGGAGTGATCTGGTAAAACTTTGGTGTTCAATAAGATAAATGAACTGGTATAAATTGACAGGAGAAAATGAAGGTTAACAAGAAACAGGTGAATACAGTGTGAGGTGTGTGAGTGGGCTATCACTCGACTGGAATGTGGATTCTGGTGTGACACCACCCCAAAGGGTTGAGTGCAGGTTTTTATTCCAGTCAAGCAGGAGCTACAACTGATTCCACCTGTTCAATCATTTGTTATTGGATTTCAGTAGAGTAGCTTCTGTTTGGCTGGAATGAAAACCTGCACCCACACCGTCCCTCTTCAGACGAGACTGGACACCACTGAACTGCTCTGACCTTTAGAATTCAAAACACTGCATTTAAAGATCAGTTTCAGGCAAAATTAAAACCAATATCTGAAGAAATATTCTTTGACTATCCTCAGGTACAGTACATATCCTCCAACTTGCCTTTAATATTGCATGTAAAATATATTTGCATATTTCCATTTCTATACTCTGCATAATCTAGAATTATTTCATAAAAACAGATTATTAGGTACTGCACAATACAAACAGTGTCATCAGAAAGCTCACATAAAGGAAAACATTGCTCTGGTGCCTCTGGTGAAAGCAACTACCCATGGTCTCAAAGCTCTAATGAAAGTAAATAGCTGCGGAAAACCGCTGTCTGCTTGAATGCACACAAAACGTCGCTATGATGGAATCACAAGGGTACATCTTTCCTTACTGCACAGCTCGCATTTGAGTACCATGATCAGAAAGTGGCGGTTTCCACACTGCATTAAAATGCCTATTCCCTTACTTCCATGTGTGGCATCTCAGTCTTGAAGTGTATCTCTTGAAGAGTCCTCTCTATAGTAACTTCAGATAGCTGTCTCACAGCAGGTGAACAAAGAGAGGGGGACAAAATATTAGGTTAATTAGCATTCAGAGTTAGGGCTGGCCTTTTCAAGCTCGACAGTTTTCTCAGACTCTCCAAATGACCTGCCAGCAGGAAAGCAAGCTTTCTATCGGTGTCCTGCAGACCTATAAAGTCAATATCGGCAAGTGTCCTCCAAAGAACTCCTATGGCAGGATATTTGGGAGCCAAACACTTCTTTAAAAATGGCTTGAGTTTAAATTTACTATATATATGCTAATCCTTTTGTCATATATTTACATACTAGATTATGAATGGGGGATGTGGTAGCTTAGTGGTTAATGTGTTGGCCTGCATTTTGGAAGGTCGTGAGTTTGAATCCCAGGTCCACCAAGCTGCCTCTGCAAGGCCCTAATACCCTTGCTTGGTCAGTTGTATAAAATTGAATAAAAATGTAAGTTGCTCTGAATAAAGGTCTCTGCCAAATGCTGTAAATGTAATGAACCATAGCCTTACTTTTTTACTTTAAACAGGGAAGAAAGAAAATAACACCTACCATGCCTAGACAGACCATTTCCTTTATTGACACAACAGGCAATCCAATTTCTACAATGTTTTGTTTATTAGCTAGTGTCTCGATATTGTAGATTTGAAAAAGTGATTAGTTCACAGTAAAGCTAACACCATTACTGGTGGATATCATCACTGATATCTTGATTGACACATGTTGGAAAGAGATTACTGTCAAACATGAAAGAGTAACGGAAGTAATTATTGAAACTGATCACTCTACTGAAATTAGGGGCAGGTGCTAGCATACTATGTTCCACTTTCTCAAAAAATACCATTTCCTTCTGATGTGAACTGGCATATATCTGTGAAATTATGGGCCATTTAATTTCAGGGGTCACTGCTGGACTGTTTTTTTTTTTTCATTTCAGCACATTAGCCAGAGAAAGAGATTGAGGTCTAGGAAGATTGAAAAAGTCCAATTCGAGAGATCCTCAATTAGAAAGTCTGAATCCTTAGTGATTTATTCTGCACTGACTGGTCATGTAAAATCTCACACTCTGCGAGTCTGTTCTGATATGACTAAGGAGACTTATAGGCTATGACTGGGAAGATGGAAAGAAATAAAATATATTCCACAAAGTTTCACAGCATCGCCACATTCCACATTGTCAGCACTTTGCTAATCAGTTTAGTGCAATAATGAGCACAATATTTCTCGGTGTATGTTCTTTATAGACTGCATCAGACAACTGGCACATCTAGATATTTACAAAAATCCTGCATCTGCATAGAATTTCCCAGTGGTGCAAATATTTTTCCCTTTTCTTTTGATGTGCCATAATGATAAAATGAAAGCAGACTACCATAGCTGTACTATAAATGCTTGAATAAGTCCATATTATTGGTCTTGTAGGTTAAGCTAATTGTGCTGAACACACATCCGCGTAACCCCACTAGCCATTTAACATAAGCAAATTTCTCAGAGAAAATCCTCTAGTTGCTCTTCGTACTGTGTATATCTAAGGATTAAGCTCTGAGCTGCAAAATTAAACTGCCAACCATGTATAGAAAAGCGAAAACTGTAGTTAACTCTGTGAATCTGACATGTAACTCTCTCTCTCTCTCTCATATTCTATCTTTCTAAATCTCTCTCCCTGAGAGTTCACTGTTAGGCACAGCATTGAGTAATTCAGACTTTCATGGTTATTAAGCTTAGTGTATGCAAGACAGGCTAGAGAAAAAGACTCTGAAGAGCTTAGCTAGAGCTGGAGGGTTTCTACTCTGTCCCACAGGAGCTCTTTGATATCTTATTATTATCCGACTGGCTGATGAAACATCTGGATACTCAACTCACTATTTCAACGCACACCATACACACCTGCCTATACTAATGATCCAGTCCCCAGCAATATCAGCATACTAATTATATATTATTAACTGACTTTTTTTAATAGAAGATGTTTATTTGTCTTACAATCTGGTGCTCGAGAGAGATTTCTCTGCACAGTCCCAGAGTAAACTCATGGTAAATAAGTTGCCTTGAAAATGAGTTGAGTTAGCAGATCTTCAAAAGATGCCAAAGCCTCAAGTGGGTTCATTAGAAACTTAGAACCCTCACTGAATATCATAAGAAACTTCCCAGAGTGATACACTTAAATCTTGTTGCCCAGACACAGGTTTATTTTTTCTAACCTTATAAAGTGCTTAGAAGTTAATTAGTGTGAGAGTAGAGGATGCTGATGATAGAGCTAGGGGAAAACTGATGTTTTGCTGTGGGGACTTAATTGCATATTTTCAAACTGTTACTCATATTACACCAAAGGGAAGTCTAAAACACTTGGGAGGAAAATACTTCTTCTACATGAGTTAACAGGTGATCACGATTGGCTAGTGTCACTGTGACTGACAGGTTAAAGATAGTGTATAAGATACAATACAGCCAGGTTTGCTCTTTTAACTCCCAGAACTCTCTGCTCAATCTCTGGTCAATAAGGCAATTCAGCTTTTGACTCGGTTTGTTTAGTTTATTGAGTTTACTGTTCTAGATCATTTGTTGATCACATGCAATTGCCCAGTAGGATTCACCTACTTTTTCACCTACATTTGCATCAATAAACCTGCACTTGCATTCAATGTCCACGTCCATTGTTGACTTTAACTACACTTTCACAGGGTAAACAGGACATTACCAAGCAGACACACTATGGAAGATACCAAATCAAATCTTTTACATCCTCATCAAAAGATATACAAAGATGCCATACATCAATGTTATGGAAAAAGCTGAGTTAAATGTTTTCCTTATTTTCCCTTTACACTAAAATCACCAATGTCAGCATATTTTAGACTAAGACAAAGCTTAGTCTGTTTATGAAGCACCTACAATACCCCATGAGACATACTGCAAGTGTTTGGGTCTCGCAGAACTCTAGTATTATTTTGTGTTCATGCCATTACTTTCTAGTCTTGTCTAACTGCTGTAGTTTTGAAAGCCAAACGTGCTGCTAGCATGCTAACGTCTGGGCCATGTGACTATTTTGTACATGTCTGGTGTTAGTATTACCGCATTTTAATTACATCTACACTTTAAACCAAAAGGTTATGTGAACCACATCAAGGGCCATGTTGCATTCATAGGTGAATGCTTACTAATGAATACAGAAAATAAAACTGCTAAAACAATTAAAGTGGCTTTGTGTAAAGTGGTTTTCTGCTGTGGATTTTATGGAGTTCTAAATAAGTAGAGAACCACTTAGCCTGATTATGGCTGTGTGGGTTAGGTTCAATACAGCTTTTGAAGTATCAGCTTAGCCTACGGAAAGAGAAAAGTTTTTTTTTTTTTTAGTGTATCTGGTTCACATTGGTTTGTGCTCGATAAACAATCCATTGTGCATTCAAGCAAATAATTCTACCTTTAGTTTGAGTCCACGCTGTGAAAGATAAGGGACCATGTAATCAGCTATTTTTCTTACAGAAAGGAAAACACAGCAGCCTCCAGTCTTTTCAATCACTATTCAATATGCTAGGTATCTGAATGCTTAGCATTCTCTTCGAAGCATGCTGAATTACTGAAGTATTGACCTTTACCTTCTCAGAACTTTAGTGTTGTTGAAGGTGTTTACACAATTCACTTCTGGTCTCGTAAGGTTTTCTAAGGTCTTATAAGACTGTCGTTGTTGACGTCGATGTTGTGTAAAAGCCACTGTTGTTGCTAGCATGCTAACTGCTGGGATTCGTGACTAGGGCTCACTCTGGACCATCCTTGTGTATTTCAGGATACACAAAAGCATGCTGTGGTGAACCCTGTGGAGAATCAATTATGCTCACTGTGTTATTTTTGGATTTGCTGTGCCCACTACGGTGTTCCCTGCACAGAGAATGTGCATTGTAACTTCTTGAAAACAGAATGATGTGATAAACACTTCAGCACAATTCACCACTTTTGTAAGTAATACAGTCTGTTTACTACAAGCCTGAGCACAAAAAATATGATCGAACCTCAATAATAGTTTAGGGTGTGTTCAAGATTATTTCTCTTGGTACTGCAGGAAGCAAATAGCATTTTGTACAGGCAGAACGCGAGGCAAAGGATCATCCGCCAGTGTTTGTCTTTTTATCACTCTCATTTAATTGGATCTCATTGTTCAGATGAATCTCGGTGGACTCTTGTCTTGTTTGCACCTTCACACTTGTTTCCCACCTTCTGCTTGAGAAGCTGATTAAATTGTTCAACCTTGCTTTAGGGCAATGACTAATAATGTCATTGCATGCTTTTTATTAAATGTTTTTTTTTTATACACTGATGCAAAAACATAAAACCTTTTTATTCTGGTGCAAAGATTTTGGGAACATGATTACATATTCACTTACATTTTATATGAAATATATATTTATACCACAGTGGTGTTAATTCCTGTATCTGATTGGTGTTGATTAATTTTCTAAATCTACAAATACAGCAACTCCATCAAATACAGCGAGTATATTAATGCCCCTAATGTGTCTAATACATTACGGTTTCCATAGCAACAAGTTACACCACACAGGGACTTGAATAGTATGAATAATGTTCCATAACCTAAACCTAATAAAAACAGTCAGGGTTTCTTTTATATATTTTCAATTAACAAAGAAAAGCTATAATCATTAATATGTACATTTTCATTTTCATTTCATAAAAGAGAAAATGAGAGTTGTAAGTTAATAATAGCTGCTATTACACATAATATTACAAGTAACTATGAATAGAGAAAAGCACAACATATTGCTCATTAATAACATTACAAAGGAATTGTTGACACATTGCTGAGATATAAGAGGAAAACACTTCTTATATGACAACTCAGTGCCAGAATTCATCAGTCAGTCCACATCTCAGAACACACTGCAGTCTACAAAAACATGTTGCTGTAAATTTCACATGACTGAAAATCATGACGTAATACATATTTTTTGTCTGGAGAACAATGCAACCTCAGGCATCTCTACCCTCTTCATACTGTAACTCTAAACATAGTATATCTAACGGTTCTATAAGATTCAATGCATTTGTAGATACAGTAGTCATCATGACATAAATATGAAATATCTGTAATTATCTAGATTATTACTATTATTATCAATTTTGTATTTAATTTTACATTCAGAATCATTTCTGTGCATGAATAATAACTTGTACACAACTCCAGATTGAAAGCTATTATCATCAGTTGATTAGAAGAAACTCTGCTCGTTAAATTGAGCAAAATATATTTTCTCCTGTCTTTCAGTCTCTACTTATATTATGAAAAACACAAAACATACACAATACATGGTAAAAAAATAAAAAGGTTTTGTTCTACTGCAAACAGTATACATATACATATATACAATTTACATATAAAGATACCCTTATCCAGAGCAACTCCAGAACACTATAGTGCTTTATTAAAAACGTATCCTCATCCTAGCACTATCAAATCACGATAAAAGAGTGTTAGAAAAAAGATTAGTGTTAGAGTTTGTTCAGCTGTGTCAATGGAGTATAAGTCGGTCATTTAAGCTAATTATTTAGCTAGATAACATATATTTGTTTTGGTTTAATAGATGACTTGGAAAGTGTTCAAAAAGTAGGAGAGGTCATTAGTAGGGATCATTTATTTTAATTGTCTGTGGAATACCATCCATGAAAACGTCACAGCTATCAAACTTTATTATTTATTTATTATTTTTATTTTTATTTGATGTAATTTTAGACATATGTTTTACTTTCATACTTGTTAAATAATTTCAGCATGTCTGTTGCCCCACCAAACACACATCGTAGCCCCCGTACAATCGGGTAAAGCAGATGATAACAAAAAAGGTCAAGCTCTGAGATAACAGTGTCCACTTCTCTGCATTCACCAATGCGGAGCTCATCCATCTCCTCCAATTGCTCCGTTGCTACTCTACGTTAAGAAAGGTCTATCGTTTGCCCACAAGTGCTGGAAAATTTGCCAGAGGCACAAACCTGACTCTGTGGAGCAAAGAAACAGAGAGAAGACACGTTTAAACATTCATGTGAGAGGAGCCAGGCTACAAGTCGATACACGATAACCCTGGGACTCTGGGACTCATTTCAAGTCCTGCCTCAAAACAGAGACAGACATCATATTAATTGTCACATCTCTCCTATCCTTTCAATTTTAATTTGATGGGCATAAAGGTTACTTTTATGTAAACTGTAGTGATGTATTACATGCCATGAAAAAATGAATATTTTGGTTTTTTTTCCAAATGCTAAGTTCATTATGTTCTCCCCCTTGATATAAATTGAAATTTAAAACTGACATTTTATGGCAAGTCTCCTGAAGCACAACCTCCACACACAGCCCACTGCTCGGCCTTTAATGTGTGCCTGTCTCTTATTAATTTTATAGCAGCAAGCTCCCACATTTCATTTGTTCTCTGTGTGAGCGCCTGACAGCTGCCAGAGTGCCTTACATCACGCTGAGGAAATCCCTATGCTACCACACCACTTTCACTCACTCCCACAATATATAAGAGAAAGAGTGAGAGAGGAAGTGACATCGTTGATGGCACACCCTTTTCTTGTGAAACAAGGCTTGTAACAGGGCTGTAAAAAAAGGGGGGGTTATCAGCTATGATGATACGCTAAAATAATTATTTAATTTATTTAATATTTAAATGAAAGGACAAACCTTTTACATCTACATGGTATTGAATTATGTTGCAGTTGTTGTAATGTCACTTGTGCAGGTAACTGAGTTTAGAAGGCAAACCACTAAAGCTATCTAGCAACATTGTTAGCTGTTTCATTGTTTGGCTCTTAAATTTGGTTGATTGAACGTTACAGTCATTTGAAATAGGGAAATTCACCACAATTTAACATTACAGTGATGCCTCGGGATACGAGTGCTTTGACATACAAATTTTTTGAGATACGAGCTGTGATTCGACCAAATTTTTGTCGTGAGATACAGTACGAGAAATTTTTGAGATACGAGCATCCGAGCCGCCGCCGAAACAAAGATACCCGACAACCACGTGTGAGATACGATCATCCGAGCCGCCGCCGAAACAAAGATCCCCAACTACCATGTGTGCTCTGTTTCCCCCGCCTCAGTTTCCCGCGTCTCACTCGGTTTAAGCCGCCTTTCCACTGCACACGACAAACAATGGCCGATAAAACTGAAGTCATCCATTTCCTGTGGATCTGTAATTTTCGGATCTGTTTTGCCCGTTAAATCTGTTAAAAAATTTTAACTTGTGCGACTACAACGCATCCGATATGCTAACCGGACAGGTTTTTATTAAAACGACCGGCAG
The DNA here is from genome assembly GCF_022655615.1 of Tachysurus fulvidraco. Lineage (NCBI taxonomy): Eukaryota > Metazoa > Chordata > Actinopteri > Siluriformes > Bagridae > Tachysurus > Tachysurus fulvidraco. The sequence goes on from NC_062527.1 coordinate 13,822,575, forward strand.
ATATTAGTGAGGGAAGAGTGACAAAAAAAGGCAAAAACAAGTGAAGAGAAAAGCTATGTAATGTAAAGAAAACAGAAATTGTAGCAATTAAGTTTAGTTAAGAGAATTTCAGTTAAGTTCGTTAATTTTAGTGAAGTTTAGTTAAGTTCCATTTAAGTGTAAGATATCATTAAGAGTGTACAGTAACGAGTAAGTGAACGAAAGCGAAAGTGTATGTACGGGACAAAATCCCGCCCGTTTAATCCTTCCTCAACCTCTGTGCACATCTTCTGTAAAGTAAAACCAGTTTATTTATTTAACATTCTCTTTTATTAATGTATGTTTTTAATACAATATTTGTCATTTATAAATACAGGTACTATACATTTTTCCTATTCAAAACACAAACAAAGCAACTGGAGTGGAACGGATTAATGGGATTTATATTCATTTAAATGGGGAAAGTTGTTTTGAGATACGAGCAATTTGAGACACGAGCAAGGACTCGTAATCTCGTTAAACTCGTATCTCGAGGCATCACTGTATTATACTTTTATATTTTCACAAAAAGCTCTAATAGACATTTCGATTTTTCTTTCTTTGGTGTCCACTCTTAACAATGGTCCTAATTTATCAAGCCGGATATGAAAGGATTTATTGGGATTCATTTACCCAAGACATTTTGTACTCATGAATATCCCATTTACATATTCATGAACATGTAAATTTAAATGTAAAAAGGCTACCTAAGGTTGATCAACTTCAAATCATATAATTTGCATTACTGCCTTTTTTTTATATATATAAAGGAAATATTTTAAAAAAGTTATTTTGTCATACTTTACAACTTTAGCTATGGAGAATCAAAAACATGCTGGTTTACTAGATCAGGAACTAGGAATAACCATCAAGAAAATTTGGTGAAACAGTCTTTTTATGGCTTTATTTAAATATGAATCTTTATTCAGCGAAAGCAAACGAAATGTCACCGTCTAAATGGAGGATGGGTGGGTTTGTGTGCCTATTGACACAAGCCTTAGTTAGACAGATGATTTAGTACCAGTCACTCTCATGGGAAAGTATATATAAGGACCAGGATGAAAGCTGTCTTGTAAATCAGTTCTATTTCCCACTGTTCAAAATTTCTAGCAATTCAACCGAGATAGTGTATAAAAATAGCAACTTCTCTGTGTACCGTGCTTGTTCGACTGATCGCCTGGTTACAGTGTAGAGCTTATTTCTGCCTTTTTTTTCATGTCACACTATTTTCTCTTCACCTCTCTTAAATCTCACTTCATTTCAGGTGCTGCTGTGCTGCTAAATCCTTTTACTGGTATTAAAGAGATTAAAAATAACTAACTATGTTGCCTTTCTTTCTTTGCCTTCACAATTTAGTAAACATTTTGTGTTTGCAATACATTTAGTACTTTGAGTACCCAACATACATATAAAGAAATTCATCCTTTCTGAAACTTCTGTAAATCCAACAGAACGTTTTAGTTAAATGTACACATTATTTTACTAAAAGGCTCTAAAGGAGGCCCATTGTTTTAGCTTTAGAATATTCTTAGACCATGAACCATTTGTATTCAGTTCAACTCAATTTTATTTGTTTAGAGCTTTGTAATTTTACAGAATGATCAATTCTGAAAAGAAATAATAAATATATTACTTTATCCCTAATGAGCGATGCCAGAGGTGCTGATGACAAAGAAAAGCTCCCTGAGATGATATGTGGAACTCCTGCTCATTTGGGTGATACATGTAAATCATGTCCAACCACTATATGGTCATGCAATTGTGTAGTTTAAACATAAAGACTCTTTTCTTGAAGTTATCAAATCACTGTGTGCAGACCTGTTTGTGACAATTGCAGTCCAAAGCCATCTTCGTATTTTTAAGAGGTACCGTCCACAGCAATTTCTATTTGTCTCCAAGCTATCTATGTGGAGCCATCGTCAGCAGCAGCAAGTTGCATTCAAGGTGCTTGTACAAGCAAAATAGTTAATCTATAAAGCATATCTATAAATCAATCTGAATGTACAGCTTGTCTCAGCTTATAATCTTTCTTCTCTTCTCTCCATGCTACATTCTCAGAGTCTGCTGAAGATTCGATATTAAATGCTATTTCGTCTGATTAAGGATATTATCTTCGTTATTGACGAGTCACTCCAATTTCCAGACATTTTGATTTATCTCTGTTGACTTAAGTCTTGTCCTACTGCTGTTGCTTTTATCTGCTAATGTTAATCAGCGAATCAAACGGTGTCACCTCATTTTTCCTGCTGTGCAGAAATTATCTTTTGATTGTATTAGTTCTTGTCTAGATCTAGATTGGTGCATAAATCTTACATTACCTTAACTCCGTCTTGCATTCACACATAACCACTTCCTAATTAACTGTAAATGCATTCCTGTGTAAAGCTGAACATGTGAAATAGGCTAAATCATTCCCATAGGTTGTATGACCTAGTTGTGTAAAGCATGCAAGTGAAAACAGTGATATAAAATCATAAGATGCCAAAAGATTGAGAGATACAATACTAGGCTACAGAATACTACATAATATATCAGATAACATTCCTTAAAAATGGTGTTAATTATCAGCTGTGAATATTCCTGTGAAAAAAATCAAATATATCACCTTTATACACAGTACATTCACTTTGCTTTTCCTCAGTGTGACAAAGTGTAGACACAGGTGTTATTTTATCACCTGTAGTGTTAAACCCATCACAAATGCACACTTCAAAAAATCCCTAAAACATATACGCTCTATATCACACCTTGAGCTTCAACAATAAAAGGTTTTGCACTGTCAGTTTTTCCCAGAATGAAATCATTAGCAAGACAAAACATTAAAGCGGTCTACCTGCCTCATCTTTTTATACAGCACACAGCCGAGCCAACAGAAAACTCACTTGATCCAGCACTAGAGAGGATAAAGCAGTCAGTTTGAACTTTGACCTCGATCTAATAGCACGTTTAGTTATCCCACCGTGCACACACACACACACACACACACACACACACACACACACACACACACACTCAAAACACTCACTCTGCAACATCTACCAGTGTGGATTTTTCTGGCAGATCTTCAGACAGATGACAACTGAGGTGAAATGTGTGGGGGAAAGATGCTTTGAAACTTCTGAAAGGGCCACCCACTTTTTCTAATCACACACTTCACAGAACTAGCAAAAGTTCATGAGCAGAGGAGAATAAAGAAACAAGCCTAAACCGGAGCAGGCAGCGAGCTCCAGCAGCCAAACGAGGCGTGAGGGACTCTTCAAAGCAGTTACAGAATTGATGAAAAGACCGCAGCAGCTCACAATCCTGTTGTATCTTACTGTTTAACCATTAAGCAGGAATCTTACTGCCACTGCATCTGATACCCTGATGCGCTCTTATTGAGAGCACCATTTGAGATGACAATAACAGAATTGGAGATTTACCTATTGATTTAGATTACAACAGAATGATGCAAGCAGTGAGATTAATGACAGAGCTCACCATTTGTGTGAGAATGAGTTTACTGGCCTATGCATAATTCAACCATTCCCCATGGAGAAGCACTCAAAGCAAACCTATGGAAGGTGACCGAAGAACAAGGAAATGTAATTGAATTGTGACATGTCCAAGTGACTGAATCGATATGAAGGCTTCCTTTCCAAACACTGCAGTTAAATGTGACGTGTGATGAAAAGGCTTTCTATTTCTAATTTGTTTACAGCAAATATCACATTTAATGGTCTAACAGATGCATTAAGAACAGGCACGCAAATGAATTTAGGTCAGACAGTTCTTTTGGTAAGCAACGAAATGAGTCATGAACTGAGCTTCCTATTCTTCATAATGCAAAACGGCAAGATACGGTGGCAGATGAGTGCACATAAAATGAAATACACGAGCAGATACAAAGTAAACACTTAAACAGACATATTACTCCTCTATCTATCTCAATCTCTCAAACAACTAAGAGTGCATATTTGTACATTGCAAGTCAGGATACTGGTGAGGGCATCCTTCCATTCCTCCAGCTCGGGTATAGGTTTAATGAACTAGTGAGGAATGAACTAGTTTAGTTACTAGTGAGGAATGAGAGACAGGAGTGAATTCATTTTCCCTCTCTTTCTTTCTATTGTGTATTTTTCTCCTCTCTCATTTTGCCCTATATATCATATCTGTCTCGGTCTCTGACCCAGAGCACTCAAACACTTCAGGGAATAGGTAGGACAGAGGTGCAAAAGGGGGCTTTTTCCACTGAGGGAAAAAAACAAAGCCTATGGAGTCTGAGTGACTTGCAAACCTCGAGGCAGTCAGCTATCAATGTGACCTTCAGCTGTTCGTTCCACTCACTCAGACAAAGCCATTCCCCAAGAGAGACAGGAAGCTGATGCTTTTTCCAATTGCTACAAAGACATGTGAAGGTCGGGGGAGAAAACTCGAAGCTTCTAAATGTATTAAAGGTCATTGAGCTCGTTGTTAATTCTAAAGAATACTGTCGTGAAGCTGCATAGTATTTAGCAATGTATAGAAATGTACAGCACAATTTTGGGCTTTTAAGCATTGACACTACTCTTCAGGGTTTTTAGGTAATAAACTCAGTCTTCTTAATACTGCTTTTGGGCTTCCTGTTCTTTCTTTACAGAAGGAATGGTGGTATTTTACAGTCAGTGACTCCAAGTGCTGCTACGAATAAACCTCAGTGACATTCATCAGAAATACTTGCAAAGCCTCATCTAGTATTCTGGAAAAAACATACATACATAATTCATACAAAAAGAATTACACATTTACACAATTCTCATACACAGACAACGCTCATACACTACTGAGGAAAGAAAATAAATTCAAGACAAAAACAATTCCATAAGCAAATACTGAATGTAATGTCAGCTTACACAGTATCTTCAGTTGATACTGGATATTAGTTACAGTATTATTACAGTATGTGCTGTAACAGATTTTCTTTGTGTATTAATCAAGCCAGTCTGCCTTATTTAAAAGCGGTAAGATATACATAAGATATAAAGATAACTATTGTTAGTTGTTGCCTATTGTTTTAAGCCAGGTTATTATAATGTTGAAAATGATCTGTTTCAAATACCTTTAAGTGGACGCCCAATGGACAGTAGTATATGTAATATATGTAATGTAGAATATCTGAAGTATAATTTGCTGTCTTACTGTACAGATGAATGTAAACAATGCTGCCAAAAATAAGCAAGAGCTGCACCGTATTAAAAACGGCTTCTATTTCAAAAATGCATCTTGGTTCTGAAAGAAAGTAGTATGAAGGATGTAATAAACAGTCTTTCATTTACCTTTACTTCACATCAATTTACTATTAATAATAACTGGACAATTACAACAACAGGAGCAGTTCATTATTTACAATAATTCTACAACTGAGCCTTCTAATAGTTATTTCTCCTGCATAACTATTAGGTATCCTCAGCACTTTTATAAGAAATACTGATTAAATGTTGTTCACTTAACATTTATATCTAATTAGTGAGTCTTATCTTAAAGATCTACTAATTCCAACAGTATAATGCCATTGAATGATCAGTTCTGTTTGTTAAGTTTCTTTCACAGCAGCTCTGGCTGAAAGGTTTATATGAATGCACCTGTTCTAATCATTTCTGTATGTAATTGTACAGTAAGTATCTCCAGTGTCAGACCATTTTTTAACAATCAGAGCTTTCAGCTTTTGTTTCAATAAAGAGTTTTTGCGTTACTAATAACTGTAGTAGTATTTTTTACTCGAAATTAAATTTGAATTGATTTTAATGAAAAACGTTGGCTGGAGTCAACATAAAATACTAAATAGTCAAGAGACTGCACACGGTTTACTTATGATCTAATGAAACAAGCAATATATGTTATTAGGTGTTTATTTTCAATTAAGCTAATTCATTTAATCAGATCATAATCATTCATGTTTAACCATAAAGTAGTTATATCATATATGATAGTAAGAAGGACCCATATCTGTGTATTGACTAAGCTGTATTCATCATTAAAACAAGAAGGAAAGAAAGGAATAAAAACACCACAGTAAATTCTACTGTGTGTGTGTGTGTATGTGTGTGTGTGTGTGTGTGTGTGTGTGTGTGTGTGTGTGTGTGTGTGTGTGTGTGTGTGTGTGTGTGTGTGTGTGTGTGTGTGTGTGTGTGTGTACAGGAAAGATTTCTTCTATTTCATGTTTGTTTTCATGCTATCCAGCTTCCCAGAGGGCTGATTTGATCAATAGTTTACACCAGCACCAATTTGACTTTCTTTAATTTTATGCACCAGCTCCTCCACAGTGTTCAGTAAGACAGCAGACAAAGAAGTATGCCATGATGTTTGATCAATGAATGGACTCCCAAGCATCTCTGCCTTCCTTCGGCTGAGAGAATTGGGCTCTTTGTTAAGAAATATTGACACAGAACAAGATCTAGCAGTACAATTCATATGAAATGAGTAGACCTGATAATGTTACATTTTAGATATTGCCTACAATTGCCCAGAGTCACACATTTACATTTCCAGTATTTGGCAGACACCCTTGTCCAGAGCAACTTACATTATCTCATGTTTATACAACTGAGCAATTGAGAGTTAAGGGCCTTGCTCAGGAGCCCAACTTGGTTGACCTGGGATTGAACTCACAACTTTCCAATTGGTAGCCCAACACCTTAACCACTAGGCTACCACACTCCCCAAGCAGACTATACATTGGATGATGCGGGCATCGATCCCACTACCTCTCACATGCTAAGCGAGTGCTCTATCATTTGAGCTAATCCACCAGACACAAAAACACAAGAGAGTATTGTACTTTGTGTTCAAGGCTTTTAAAATATGTTACCCAACTGAATTTCAGTCTTGACCAATCAGTTAAATATATACTAAGTACCGTGGAAAAAGTGCACCACATAATATTTTCAGCTTTACTTTTTCAAATTGCTCTTCCTGACAAGAAATCTCTGGATTGTAGAATAAGTTGGGAATAGGCATCTAGCAGAAAATGATTGTTACTCCAGTTGATTTCTGGTAGATTAGATTAAATCGTTCTTTGAGTATAGCAAAACTACAGAAAGTATTTAAAATGTAGTAATTATGTTCAGGTGATATAACAGTTAGCATTGCCACCTCATACTGCAGAGTCTCCAGTTTAATCCTGAGCTTGGGCTACTGTCTGTGTGACTTTTTTGGGTTCTCGTCTTTCTATCCACCTCCCAAAAACATGTCAGTAAGGGGACATGCCATGCTGTGTTGCTCAGAGGTGTGTTTTTTTGAATGGAATGGTATTCCCGCTGTATTCCTGGGTGTATTCCCGTTTCACTCCCAGTTTTCACAGCAACACTGGGTTTGGATCCGCCGCAGCCCAGACCAGAATGAATACGAGAAGGTTACTTAAAAAATGACTGGATGAATGATAATTATGGTTAGTTGCCTTTGTAATAGTTTAGACTGGAGAAGGTCCTACATATCAATTAGATGCGAATACAGATAACAGATGATTTCTCCTTTCTCCTTATGATATCCGTAGTCAGGATATCAATAAAAGCCAAAGCCCAGTGCCACGTCTCTTAGCCTGCCAGACTACTAGTGAGTCGAGAATAGTAAACGAGGAAATGCTTTTGCAAACAGTGCTGTAATGGGTTTCAGATCAATAGCCTGCAGGAGCCAGCAGTTAAGGTTGTAAAACTCGCTCATATGTAGCTGTGTCCCTGTGTCCTGTTGAGGTACCATGTGTTAGTCCCATATGCTACTATAAAAGTAAGGAATAAGGCATGCACACTATATATACATGTGTGTGTGTGTACATGTATGTGTGTGTATGGAGACTTGACAAAGTTCTGGATCAACCCTCAATATGTTACCCCACATTCTTACAAAGACAGGAAGATATGTCGCAACGTAGGGGGTCGTTTTGCACCATAGCACTCGTATGCTCAGTCCCTGGGGAGCTGCCATTGCTGCCACTATGACTCAATCACTGTCATAACCCATCTACACAGCTTCAACAAGCCATCCATAGTAACACCAGCCAAACTGAGAACACGCTCATTTTGCCCAAATTAAGCCACTGGTTTATGAAATTTGCATGCTGCTCTATGGGAGATAGTTGTTGTTTAATGATGTTCTTAAAAAACATTCCCATGGGCTTCCCCTTGAAATTTTCATGAGATTCCCATAAGAAACTCCAGTGGGTATAGAGGTGAATTCCCACAGTGATTTTAAACATTTGATTATTTGATTTCAATGGGAGATTATATGATTTTTTTTTGTTATCTTACAATCAAACTGGATTTTTATGTTACCTATTGGAATGTGGTCTTTTTAGCTGGGATTCTGTTGGATTTGTAAAGGTTAGTAATTAGTGTAGAAACATACATTATGCCCTCATTCATAAATATGAGCTCACAGATGACTATAATTGATCAGTGTTGTTTTGATTTAAAGGGAAGAAAGTAATGCCACCCCTCCCACTCATATAGCATGGCAATATTTAGCTCTCTGAGACTCCTGGCCATGGAATTTAACATGAATTACAATAAGTGCTAGGATGGAACTATGATGGGAATTCTTTAATGCCTACAGTATATAGAGGCTCAATGTGCAGTAAATCAGCTTTGTAGGCAGGCTGTGCTATGTGAATAAGACTGACAGAAGGACTGCAATCTTCAGGGTCCAGTCATCATGCAGAAAACTCTGCATCAACATCAGTCTGTCAATCAAAGAGATGGCAGGAAGCCAGCAGACTCCTCTGTGGCAAGGCCTGGCCCATGAGCATCAAGTGTCAATAGGATGGAGTGCTATTCTGAGATCAGCAGCTCTCCCATGATACACTATTATTAACTAATTTAAAGCGAAGTAAGATGGAGAAATCCCTTATCTGTCACAAATAGAACCTAACCTTTGGAAGGTTCCCTTATGCACTTCCCTTTAGTCTCAGTTTCAGACACTCACAGATATTCACAGACTCTCTGATTATATACAGTTTTTTTATACTTAGCTGGCCACAACCATCAGTCTTATTTGTTATTTGCTCTTTCCTGCACTGGTTTCATCATATCCAGTATTTTTTTTAACTGTAGCACCAACCTTTAATATATAAAATATATTGATATAGAGAAAGTGACAGAAGTGAGGAATACAGTATGTTGCCATAGCATTCTAACTTTTCAGCTTCTATTGAACCTAAAAAAATTGGCTGAATTTAGTTGCCAAGAAAACAAGGTCGTTGGTGTCTTTGTTCGAATTTTCCAAAAACAATGATCTGTTAGCATGTGAAATGGCATGTTCCTATAGAAATAGACATTTCAGAAAGTTTATTGAGCTTAGACTACAATCTGTTCTTCCACTTCATTCAGCAACAACAAATGTAGTCAACTATGTTACCTTGCAAAATAATAAAAGAGAACTATGCTAACTACTAACAATAGACCAATGCAGTGATAATACAGTCACAGATTCTATATCAACTGCTCAACTGTACCAAAGCTTTAGGGCTCTGTTGTACAGTAGATGAAGATGAAGGCTAATAGCTTCAGAATCCACCAAATCACCATCTATATGGGTAGCTGTTTATATAAGACTGTAAAACAGTCGAATAAACAGACAGGTAAAAAATAACTAATCATGGTTATATAAATAATATAAAAGATACCCTCATTAGCATCAATTATTTTCAGTAAAAAGGAAAGACAGCTTACCATCTGAGCTCTTCTGGACTAACAAGCATAGGATCTTGTCACATAACTATTATATTATATTATAACTATTAAGACAACTGAAATTCAAACAAGATCTTCAGAAAATTCAAGCAGTTCAGCTTCCTGTTTAACATGTCATTTGTGGAGAATTCTAAATATTTCATAATGGTGAATGTGTTCAGCTATTAGGTTTGTGTGAATGTCGTTAGTCAACACAATTACACACAACCACAATTGCTATTTTTCATAATATTGAATGAGTATGATGGATAAGGATGATAAAGTGGACTGACAAAAGGAGACGTTGTGTTTTAAGTGCTCGTATTAATTGTCAAGTTTCTGGCATCAGATGTTTAGACCCTTGACATGCTGGAAAGGAACAGGGCATCAGGAACGATTAGCATGAATTTACGATTAATGGATATTGTAAATACTGCATTAAAATGTGCAATTTAAAAATTGAAAAAAAATAAAAAAAATAAATAAATGAAACAGCATTCACTGCATACATCTGGACGTTTTTAGGATAAATTTAACATTATAAATTTATATTCATATTTCAGCTTATATGCAGATTTATGACAATGTCATTCAAAAGTTCAGTATAAAAAAATAGCATTAAATTGAAATTGTAGCTTTTTCATTATATGTTAGTTCCTTTTTTTTTCTTGTTTTGCTGTTTGTTGTTTCTTTCTTATGTGAGACACACTTTCATGCACTCCTAATTATAAAGCAGTTGTCATTACATGCCTTAACACCTAGTGTGAGACAGAGACAGAATAACACTGGTGCAGATTGTCAGATTGTAATAATTTGATGCTAATAGAGATGCACTCCCTACATTATGCTGAAATTTTTGAGCGGTTGCTCTCTCACACTGTCACCGGATTTGAAAAGAATGATTTGTAAAGGTTTTCTTTGCTAGATTCTAATGCAACTGTTGAGTCATATCATACATGATTCAGAGTCATGGTAATGAGCAAGAAATATTACTGATTAGATAACATGCTTGAATGTGATGAGACCATGTTGCCCAGGTGGTGCACATTTTAGGAAGCCTAAACTTTTTATGCACTTTTTAAGACATTAGAGCTTTCAAGACTCTTTAGCCCCAGCATAATAAAAAATAACTACCAATATCTTTAATAAATGAGTATGTTCGGTGAGTCAACACATTAGAAAAAGTTGATTCACTGAACAATTGCAAGCTTACATATTTCTTAAACTGCATTTTAAGTACATAAAATCAATTAATATAAAAACATAAAAAGTAATTAACATTCTTTTATTAAAAAGAAAATAAACAGTCCCCGATGTTAACTTTATATTTCCAGACATTTTCCTGAACTGATAACAGCTGTGTTTTAAACTAAAATCTAATACTGTGAGTCAAGTTGTAAAGCACTTGTTGAATTAGTGCTGTACCTAACATCTTTCATGAAAGAGATTTCTAAAGTCTTTCTTGTCTCCCTGGGTATTTGAAAAGTACAGAATAAATAGCAGATTATCGTTACCAAAGGGTTTTAAAGCCGTTCCTGTCTCTGCAAATTTTCAACAGATGATTTTAATAAAATAAACGTGGGGCTTAATAAAAGAAAAGCAGCAGGCTATTCACAATTAATGGATGAGGTTTATGAAATACAATATTCAATCCCAGCCATATCCTGAAAACCAAAACAAATGCAATGTGTAGTGAAACTTTAAGTTTTGAAAAACTGAGACAAACAGAGAATGTCTATGGAAGTACTACAATGCACGTGTCACTATCAGTTATCATGCTGGACCACTGTTCATTTTGTTAAAGTCAGACAAAAATGTTCACCAGCAACCCTTTTTTAATAATAAAGACTAAATGATTAAAATACATGCAGACTTTTAATCAAAATATATGAATAAATTCAAATTTGCCTTTTGGCCAAGGTTTGCTTGATTGAGCCACTGCAGAAATGTCAGTTAACAAATTTACATTATATGAGGAGAAGGAAAAATTAATATAAAATAAGATAATGGCGTTTTGTAACATGATTTGGTAAATGGCATTAGATTTAAGAAGGATAACAGTAAGGGAATTACATAAAAACATACGGGAATGTTGATAAATAGACACTAAAACTGTTACTAAACTAAACTGAACTTTAGTGAAACTGTACAAAAAAACAGTTGCTCTTTTGTCAAATAAAATAGATTAAAATGCACAACTGAATGAGTAAAATATGCTCTTATTTTAATTACTTGTTTAATATGTGTATTATCATGTGCTGTATAACAGAGTAACCATGATTAATTAACCACCTGCTCCAAACAGCCAATAATTCTGCAGCAGCATAATCCATAACAGCATGCAAATGCAGTCCAAGAGCTTCAGTTAAGGTTCATCTCAAACATCAGAATGGAGAAATGCAATGTGATGTTTACAGTGTCATGGTTGCTGGTACCAGATGGGCTGGTTTAAGTATTTCAGAAACCGTTGATCACCTGTTCATTTTACACAGAATGGTGTAAAAAGCAAAAACATTCACTGAATCCCAGCTCTGTGGGTTGAATCCCTTTTTGATGAGAAAGGTCAGAAGACAGAAGATGGTTAGACTGGTTCAATCTGGTAGGAAGATTACAGTAATTCAAATAACCAACTATTTACAACCATGGTGGGCAGATAAGCATCTCAGAACATACCGCACACTGAACCTTGAGACAAATAGCAGAAGACCATAATGGATCTAAGCTTTCTGATGGCGCAGATTTGTCAGAGCTGTATAGAGTGACTAGGGGTACAGATGTTCCTATTAAAGTGGCTGGTGAGTTTATGTATTTTAGTCAAAAGACTAAATGTAAATTAGCACTGTTCTACATTAAGTCACTCTCATTAAATGGCTAACAGGCATAAACAGACAAAAGATGTAACAGAACATTTACTGGGCTGCAGAATGTTGTCTCCAAAAAATAGAGAAAACACACGTGATCTTTCACCTAGTTCAGGCTGATTATTAGACAGAACTTGAGCCCTTATGCTTGCTTAATGCCGCTACAAGATAAATGAATCAGTCCTGCTTCTAGCACTTGTGTCTCCCTGTGCCAGCACTGGAATAAAATATTAAACTTATTTGTTTTAGACTCTGGGGATGTGAGTCCGCATTCTGAAAAGGGTAATTGAAATTCATGGAAGAGATGGTGTCAAGGGTTGCCTGGAAAGTAATTTGCTTACTAGATAGATGTGAAATAGAACCAAAAGATCAAAACTAATTGTCTCCTGACAGTGTAACAATAATCCTTATCCTGCTTTGCCTTAGTTTTTTTTTCCCCAAACAATCAGATAAAGGAGAACACATGTTTAAGGAAAATGAATTAAACATGAGTATTAACGGTTAAAAAAAAAAGAAGAAGAAGAAGAAAAAGAAGAAGAAAATCAGGTAGTTATGACTTTCCTCAATCTGAAAAGACTTTAAAAGTCAATGTGCCCTTAATCTCAGCAAAAATGAGATGTGGAATAGATGTGAATAGAGCCCATTCATTTTTAAGTAGGCTAGTGGTTCCCTTGGAAATGATGGTGACACTAATAACTAGCAATCCTGCCACTTTTGTTGATTCATTTCCCTCTCTGGCTGCCATATAGGCTTTGGTGAATGAGTTCAATTTGGGTCACCTGAAACAGAGTGGCCAAGCAGCGATATAGTGAAATGGTGGTCATTTGACTTCCATATGGCAGCTGAGGACACACTGCATCTTCATCAAGTCCTGTATGCCTTTGCCAATCCCCCTGACTGTGCACTTAGCGCTCCAGTATGACCTCGCAGTAAGTGCTATTGCTTTGCCATCAGCTTCCCAGAGCATGGCCCTTAGCATGCCTGCTAACTGCTATATGAAACAAGGCTGTGTGTATTTCTCAGGTCTCTGTATGCCATCCTCATTTATCTGCTGCTTATAAAGTTTTCTTCAAGTGCAACCCAGATATCTTTCATCTCAAGAATTTTATAAAAGTAGAGAATTCAAAAACACAGCACATTCCTGATATAAAAATGTCATTTGATTCCCTAAACCCTTTGAATAGTTGGATGTGTATGAGGAGATTAAAGTGAGTTTGAAATGAAAGAGCATTTTTACCCCAGCCCTAACCTCATTGCTTAGCATCATGACAACTGTTATGCTTCCAAGAGACACACAAAAGTACTTTCAAATTATTTCCTGGGTCTAAAAGGGTCTAGCTTTTTTTTTTCTTTGAGCTATAGGGAGGACAGCAATAAACAACATGTTGGTCTTGGTTTTCCCATAGGTCAGGGAGAGCAAGTGAAAGGATATGTGTACACACATAAAAGAGACTGTTCTTGGGAATATATTTTATTATGGAGAGAGCGAACCCACAAGAATACACAGTCTCTCTGAGTTGAAATAATAACATTATTTTGTGCTTCCTAAGAACAGCTGTCGAGATGGCTATATTAAATCATCAATCATACAGGTCAGCTGACTGGATTTGCAAAATCATACAGACATACAATTATTATATACTTTCAAATGCATGTATTCTCATTGTTTTGTGTCATTACCAGTTTCATTAAGAGGCAATGACATTTTCTTAATGAATTACCATCCTTGGGAATAGCAATATCACTGAACAAGGCAGTTTGCATGCACTAGTCTGGAAAAAACATTCAATTCATTAGGACTTTTAAATAGCTCTTTTTACAATAGACATTGTCGGAAAGCAGTTTTACAGAAATACATACATTCAGAAGATTTTTTTTTACAGAAATAATAAATAAATCATTCAGAGCTAGTTTAAAATTCAAATTTATATTTATCTCTGATTAGGCGACATGGTGAGGAAAAACTCCATGAGACGATATGAGGTAGAAACCTGGAGAAGAACCCGATTCAAAAGGGATTCCATCTGGGTGACAGAGTGTGATTCTAAATTATAGCGATTTTAAGTTCTTTCATTTTTTTAATTTTAACTTCCATAACTGTACACCATATAGTGAAGAGCAAGTGTGTAACCTTGCTTTTGTGCTTTTGAGAAAAGTATGGGCATAAGCATAAGTTTAAATTCTATTAAAGACATAAAATATTTAATGATGTAGGCCAGAGCACAAAAGTGACCGCAGCAACAACAGTTCAAATCCATCTCCAGGTGGTACTATCTATATGGTGGTACTATCTATATTGAGTGTGTGAGTGTATTCGATATACTTGTGATCACCTAATAGTTAAGGACAATGTACAGTGTGTGCAAAGTGCAAGCAGGGACTCCATAACTACAAGGGAAAGCCAGAAAGTAGAACAGATATGAGGATACCCTGGCACCTTTAATCATGTCACTGTGGATGTATTTCAAAAAATAAGGTTTGATCCCAATTGAGTCAAATATAAGCCTTTATTTTGTCACATACACATTAAAACACAGTGAAATTCTTTCTTCTCATATGCCAACTTTGGAGGTTGGAGTCAGAGTTCGGGGTCAGCCATAATACAGCACACCTAAGGCAGAGATGTTCAACAGTAAAAGCTTGGCAGTGCTCCAATCAATAACCCAGACCCTTAACCACTTGAACCTGTGAATCACTCATTTTCTACCGCTTATCCGAACTACCTCAGGTCACGGGGAGCCTGTGCCTATCCCAGGCATCATTGGGCATCAAGGCAGGATACACCCTGGACGGAGTGCCAACCCATCGCAGGGCACACACACTCATTCACTATGGACTACGGACAATTTTCCAGAGATGCCAATCAACCTACCATGCATGTCTTTGGACTGGGGAGGAAACCGGAGTACCCGGAGGAAACCCCTGAGGCACGGGGAGAACATGTAAACTCCACACACACACAAGGCAGAGGCGGGAATCGAACCCCGACCCTGGAGGTGTGAGGCGAACGTGCTACCCACTAAGCCACCGTGCCCCCACCACTTGAGCCAAAAGACTTAATTACACAATGTAAACATATAAAAACATCTACATCAGTAAATAAGCTGTATTGTGACTAAAACCTCGCTAGATGTGTGCTTTTCTTAAAATTTGATCAAATTTTAGAAGAGTTACACACCATAGCTATAGAAGGCCAATCAATTCAGTTTGTAATCAAATACAAAACTCTCCTGCATTGCCACATCATTACTAAAGCAGAGAAGAGCACTCACACACTTTGTACAGATGATCGAATACAACATGTTTAGATGACTAAATAAAAAGATAATTAACAGACTAGAACTGAATGAAATAATCAGCCAGACTATTTCTTTACTGATGTGGATGAACAGAGATGAGTCAAATAAATAGACCACAGTGGGGCTCATGTTTAAACACCATGACTTTCACATTAGAAAAATGTAAAAACATTTTAACACATGTTGTTTGTAAATAAGATTAGGTACTAAATGCAGATATAGGCTGTGTTTCTTTCATTAGTATTGGAATGAAATCTTTAAATACAATTTTCTGCTTTTTTGGGGGTAATGAGAATTTAACAGTTAATTCTAAGACAAAATGTAGTTTTCAAAAACACAGTATACTGTGAATTTAGTGAATATATTCAAATATGATCACGTATAGTGTTTACCCATGTTGTCATAAATATAGCAACATATAATCAAGAAGTGAATATGAACCAGAGAAATAGACTTAACAGTAGTGTAACAGAATAACCCCCCACACTCTGAACATCTGGAGCATCTGAACTTGGCCACATTCAATTTTTATTTATTTTTTTGACTGAAAAGCTGAATTCTACCGCACCAAGTACTGTAGCAAGAGAGTAAAAAAAGCCACATGGTTAAAATAATGGCTGAGGTGCATATTTCTTTGATTATACATGGGAACAAAAAGCTATTGTCCTGGACATGCGTCATCAAACTCTCCACCGAACACTGAAACACTGAGGCAAACAGGAGTTATTGAGGTAAAACAGAACATCTGATGGATGGCAGCTTGGCTCACTGGAAGCTGTCTCCACTCTCAAGCTCAGAGATTTAAAGGTAATAGGAAAGAATTATTCTTTCCGACCTGCTCCTGCATCAGCCGGGAAGTCAATCTCGGTTCACATTACATGTTAAAGCAGCATGCAGTCAAGGCATAAAGGTCAGGAAGTCAATCTAGGTTCACAATACATGTTAAGGCAGCATGCAGTCAGGGCATGAAGGTCAAAAGAGTGGCCAGTATACAATTAAATGGGCTGGAGAACACCATTAAATGGGGATACTGTGGGACACTCTTAGACAAAGGAGTTTCTTCAGGGTTAATCAGATGGATAATGGTTCTGGCTTTCTAAATTGGTTTTACTTAGACACATTTCTGTGGTAGTTTAAAGCATATTCCCAAGGGACAAACCAATGGAGGCTTGATGAAGGACTCTTTTTTTAGTGTGTATTTTCATTCAAACAATTTCAGTAAGGACTTTATACTGATAATACCATACACTGACTTTCACACTCATTCACACCTAGGGCCATTTTACCTTACAGTATACTTTCGTTAGGTGAGAAAAAGCAGAGAACCTGAAGGAAATCCACACAAACAAAGGGATAATGTGAGACAGGAACCCAAGTATAGGATTGAACCTTGAATTGAAGTACAGAACCTTGAAGCAGTGAGATGTCATACCAAAAGTTTATGTTTTTGAGCTAATACAATACATTATAGTTTTTCCACTCAGAGTAACCAAGCATCAATTAAAATAGTCAATAGATTTTCATAGTTATCTTTGTACTTTTATAGTCTTTTCATTCTCACCTTGAAGTCTCATGGTACTTCATTAAAAATGTTCAGCAGAAAAAAGTAGTTAAAAAGTTTCCCCAACAGAAAGAGGTTTTATTATATTTTCAATATGTCAAAGTCTATACCCATAGTGTTACCCATAGTGTAGGGTCTGATATAAAACATCAAATCCAACTGGGAAAAACTGGGTTTCTTTGCAATTTCCTCTGTTATTAGTTGGGTAAAATGGCTAATGAGAAAACAAGACAGAACAGAAGAGTTTGATTTAAAACAGGGATCACCCCATTCAGCTTGCTGCTGCTGCTGATGACTCCCCAGGGACAGCCTGGAGATACATGAGATTACTGTAGATAGCACCACTTAAGAAACCATGAAGATGGATTTAAAGCACAATTGATATGAACAGTTTGCTACAATGGCTTAAGACTACAAATAGCTTTAGGACTGCAAATAGCTTTAGGGTTGCAATTGCCATAAACAATGGTTTTGGTATATATTTTTTTTGGTATATATTTTTGTATAAATCTGTAAAGCCACTTTTGTACCCATATTCCCAGCGTATATGTATTCCCAGTGCCCTGGACCGATGTGAACAAATGAAGGAATTAACAAATTTCCAAAACCTCCCAAACTTTACTCTCTTAAATAAGGGTTTGATGGGATCAAACATGATCATTTCTTGCATCCTGGGTGTTTTTACTTCTATTATCCTAAAAAAAAACACAAAACCTCACATGTATATACAACAAGCCATGTGTCTGAACTTTTAATTGCAAGCAGTGATACAGCAACACAAACTTTATTAAAATCTTTATTTTCATTCTTTGCCACTGCAACTGAACTCATTCTGTCTCTTCTGGCCTCTTGTACACATGGGAAAATGAAAACAAAGATAAAGAAAAACACCTGCACAGTTTAATTTATTGCCTTTCAGGGATTATAGAGCACATTTTCCTGTACAGATACAGGTCTTTGAGAGAGGGAAAGGTGGGTACGTTTGTGTTTGTTGTCAGCTTAACTATTATTGTGTAGAAAAAAAATTCAGAAAATATATGAAAACAGAAATATTACAGAACATGATTTTACTATGTTTTTTTTGTTTGTATTGTTTTGTTTTTTCATTAAAAAAAGAAATGATATAAACCCACATGAACATTTATAAAGGCCTACTTTAACAGGGTTCAGTCATAAAGACTGCTTTGTTTAATGTTAAGGTGGCAAAACACCTTAATGAAATGGAAATTTCTGACAATAGATAAAATTTACTTATACTCTATGGCCAAAGGTTTGTAATTACCTGATCATCAGACATATATGTGCTTGTCAAACATCCCATAATATATTTATTTAATTTCCTTTATTTGTAAAGTGCTTTAGACAATTCAAATAGAATTAAAGCAGCTTTAGTATAAGTATTATGGAATTTAGCAGATGCTCTTACCCAGGCAACATACAGTACATTTTTAGTCAATTGAGCACTTGTGAGTTAATAAGGGCCTTGCTCAAGATCCCAGATTGGTGGACTTGTGTTTTGAACTCATAACCATCCAATCAGTAGTACAACACCTTAATCAATTAGCTATCACATCCCCCAGTTAACATTTATTCCCCATTTGCTTGTTAAAATAAACTCCGCTCTACCAGGAAGTTTGTCCAGAACATTTGCTTCCTTAAGTCCAGTGAAGGGAAATTGTAATATTACAGCATTTTAAAAAATCCTATACAATTCTGTGCTTACAACTTTGTGGCAACAGTTTAGGGAAAATACACAAATATTAGTATGTTATTCAG
This sequence comes from Tachysurus fulvidraco, assembly GCF_022655615.1. NCBI lineage: Eukaryota > Metazoa > Chordata > Actinopteri > Siluriformes > Bagridae > Tachysurus > Tachysurus fulvidraco. The sequence continues at coordinate 13,841,770 of NC_062527.1, forward strand.
GTGTCCACATACATTTAACGTATAGTGTACTGTATACAAGACCTATATGACTTAGTAGCTCAGTATGCTCTTGTTGTGTCATATGAAATTATGAAAGTGACATGACATACGGCCAAGTATGGTGAACCATACTCAGAATTCGTTCTCTGCATTTGACCCATCTAAAGTGCACACACACCCGGAGCAGTGGGCAGCCATTTTATGCTGCGGCGCCCGGGGAGCAGATGGTGCCTTGCTCAAGGGCACCTCAGTCGTGGCCGGCCCGTGACTCGAACCCACAACCTTAGGATTACAAGTCAGACTCTCTAACCATTAGGCCACAACTTACCCCTTATTAATTATGTGACATTTCACCATAAAAATCTATTTCATTAGAGAAAATATCACTAACTCTGTCAATACAGTAAGGAGTAATTATTAAGTAACATTATTTAAGGGTTAGAGAAATGCTACATTGTTATGAAGAACACTCTTCAATATATTAAAACTTTTACTACAGGTATGTGCCCAGGTTATACTAAATGCCAAGGTCAAGAGACATTGATGTTGCTCAGATATTTGTTTATGGATGTGTATATAGTGTGTATATAGCGTATGTGTGTATATAAAGTTTCTTAATCCTTCTTCAACCTTATGTCACAAACATGATATCAACATTACTGTACATTAGGATTAATGTGTTTATGTCAACTGATACCGGAATAGCCCATTAAAAAATGTTTATGTTGGTTTATATTAGTTGTCGTGACTGGTTGTGGGTGTAATGTAGCTCTATAAAAACTGCCTTGTAGTGTAAAGTGTTACAGAGCTTCGTGTAGTTACTGAAGCATCTCAGTGAAGATTGCAGCAGTTAAATGATTATTACACAAGTTAGTTAAATTATCCATTCAGATTATTCAGATGATGTGTGTGTGCGTGTGTGTGTGTGTGTTTGTGTGTGCGGCCTCCCCACATATGTAATACCTGCTGCTTTACTGGCATCTCAATCCTTAGTCCTCCTGCAGTTTGAACTTAATTTCAAATTCACATTGATTAATATTCTGTTTCATATAAAATTATAGTAGTCTAGTCTACACTAAAATTCAGAACCAAAAATCTCCCATTACCATGTTCTAGTTCATTTATTCGTTAGTAGGTGCAGTAAGTCTTAAGGTGAGTATATATGAGTCAATAAGATACAGAAAACCATTTTCTCTACAACAAAAAGAGAAAATAGAGTGTTGACCGAGCTAGAGAACATTATAAAAAAAAGATATTTACATGACTGCGAGTGAGTACTTCAGAAATGAAAGAATAGATGACATAAAAATACAACTTTTGCAAAAATCTAAAACTTCTGTTCCATTATATGCCAGTCAAAAATCTGTTGCATTAACGGACAGTCCATTTCATGTAGATGTGTGCAAACTTTTATACTCTGTTGTATATTAAAGGGATAAAAAAAAGCCATTTGGTTTATAATCGACTCGTTTTATTCCTGTCTTCCAAATCCTCAGTTCCGCACTACTGACTGTACGGATTCTGTTTGGTCTTTTTCAGAAGTGATTATGCCTGGTTATGGTGACTACACCCAAGTGTTACTGTGTTACTATGACCTGTTTAAATAATAATAAGCTGCTTTGGACTTTAATCCTGTACAGCAGTGCTAGGGAGGTTTCAGGGGTCACAGCTAATTAAACACAAACCCCTCCTCAGCTACCGTCATTACACAGGGAACATAGGGTCATAAAAAGTACACGAGAGGTCGGAGTTTTGGGGTACACTGGTTCTGTAGCACACAGATAGGAGAGGAGGAAGGTCAGCCAAGGCAAAGGCCATAGCTGGATGTGGAAAAAGTTTGACTTCTGGAACATGTGATGAGGGAATCATCAGCTCACTGTTGAAGAAACATCAAAGTGATCCTTTTTTTAATTATTCATGCTGGCTCTGTGTGTGTGTGTGTGTGTGTGTGTGTGTGTGTGTGTGTGTGTGTGTGTGTGTGTGTGTGTGTGTGTGTGTGTGTGTGTGTGTGTGTGTGTGAGTGTGTGTGTGTTTGTTTGTTTGTTTGTCAGTGAGGCAACAGAATCTGAAATTACTTTAAGTAACAAAATAGAGGTATTATTTCAATGGAACACATAGTGTACATACAGTAAGTGATGTAGATGTTCATGACCAGATTAAAGACCTAAAATGTTTCATATTGCTTTAATGTAGTTAATTGACAGACACAAATCAGGAGGTTGTAGACTCTACAGGAATATTCAATATCACATAAAATATGATTTTAAAATAATATTTTATCCAGTGCATTCTTTGCATTAGAGCTCATATGAGTGTAATTACTTATGCAGTCAATCTGCACTTTACTGGACTGAGTGTAATTCAATGTACCAGCAGTTTAAAGCCCTTGGTGTGCCTTTTAGCATCTAACTGAATCTTGGCCAAATTCTCTTTATCTGCAGTACGTGTTTTTTTTCTGTTTCTTTGTTCTTCACACAGACCCATATTAAAATGTCACATAATTAAATAGTGGAAGGAATGAGGGTTGGGTCTGTAGTGACCCCAGAATTTGCACTGACCCATTAGTTCCTCAAAAGCTCTTGGTTTCCACTCCTACAAACTGTGGTAGAAAGGGCATTATTTACATTTACATTATGTTTCCTTTGTATTAATTTACATTTTACATTATTTACTGTCCCTTATTTACTGTCCCCTATCAACCAAATGAGTCTGGTTCCTCTCAAGGTTTCTTCCTCATATTATGTCAGGGAGTTTTTCCTTGTCACTTGCTCATTAGGAATAAAATGTTAAGAGACATATAGTATAATTGAATATTTAATTTATATAATGTAATATACTAATGATAATAATAATAATTTATATAATTTAATTTTAAAAACTTTAAACTTTGTTTTTTTTTATTCTGTTTCTGTATTTCTGTAAAGCTGCTTTGAGACGATGTGATTTTTTTAAAAGCTCTATACAAATAAATTGAATTGAACGGAATAGAATATTTTCTTTATTCATTTTAATGTAGTATGTTCTTTTATGTTATTGTTTTGTTGTTGTTTGTCTGGTAGTTTGTCTTACTATTACTGGGATTTGAGGTTTTTGACATTTTGTAGTGTTACAAACTGTGGAAAAGCTCAAATCCTGCCAATAGCCAACAAAATAAATAAAAAAAATCCTATTTCACAGCAATGGGACAAAAACATATGAAATCACAGCTTATATTTGAGCATTTCAGAAACTGCTGATCTCCAGGTATTTTTGCTCATAGCAGTCTCTAGAGTTTACACAGAGTGGTGTGAAAAACAAAACAATAACTAAGCATCAGCTCTTTGGGCAGAGACTCCTTGTTGATAAGAGGTCAGAGGAGATTAGCCAGATTGGTTCCCATTGACAGGAAGTCAACTGTTTCTCACCACCTTTTACCACGATGGTGAGCAGAAAAGCATCTTAAAATGTACAACAGAACTTAAAGGAAGTTGGACTACAACAGCATTAGACCTCATTCAGCTTCAATCCTGTCAGCCAAGAACAGACATCTGAAGCTGCAGTGGTCACAAACTCACCAAAACTAAACAGATGAAGGCTGGTCGAATCCATGGACCCAGCCTGCCTTGTGTTTATAGTTCAGACTAGTAGAGGTGGTATAATGGTATGGGGAAGGTTATCTTGCCACACTTTGGGTCCAGTAATACCAAACAATCATTGTATTAATGCCACAGCTTATTTGAGTATTTTACTGTCCATCTGCATCCATTCATAGCCATTATTTACGTATCTTATAATGGCTACTTCCAGTGTGATATAACAGTGTCACAAAGCACAAGTCATCTCAAACTGTTCCATGAACTTTTGAGTTCAGTGTACTTCAACTGCGTTCACAGTCACTAGATCTGTATTCAATAAAGCACCTTTGAGATGTGGTAGAATAGGTGATTTGCAGCATGAATGTGCAGAGAATTATGTGATGCAATCATGACAACATGGACTGAATGTCAAATGAGTGTTTCCAACACCCTGTGGAATCCATGCCACAAAGAACTGAGGCTGTTCTGACAGCAAAGACAGTCCTGTTCAGTATTATTACAGTAAATATAAAGACAGAAATTCTATAGACATATATACATACATAATATACTGTGCATACTTTACTATATACACACACACTACATAGATACCACTTTTCCCACCGCTTTGTACTGTATTAAAGCGTATATACATTTGCATTACATTTCTTCAGAATAACATTGAATGTGTACCATATGTCACTTTCAGACTTAATAAATGATTAAAATGACTATCACTTATTTAGGAGCATAATGTGCTCTCCGCTCCTCTGGACATACCTCTCTGGTCATTCCCAAATACAATTATGAGAAGTTTGGAGGCCGGTCATTTGCCATCAAGGGACCAAAGCTGTGGAACGCACTTCCAGCACATTTACGATCCATCACTGTGCTGAGTGTTTTTAAATCACAGTTGAAGACATATTTATTCATACAAGCTTTTAACGCGTAGACCCGGTTTCAACTGCTATTTTATGTTTCATTGTGTTCTTATTGATTTTATTTATTTTGTTTTTTATTGTTGTTTTACTGGAAAGCACCTTGTGCTCCTTTTGGCTGTTGTAAGGTGCTCTATAAATACAATTTGATTGATTGATTGATTGATAATGTGTCAAAGACAAGAACTGAAAAAACTTCTTGAAACCTGTGTTTCAGTACTATGTTTATAGTATTTTTATAACTGCATCACATTTTCCATGTGAACAAGTTACTTTGTTCAAAACTCAACTTTGTTCAAAGTAAACTTGTTGCTAAGGACTATGCTTTAAATCTGTGTGTGTGTGTGTGTGTGTGTGTGTGTGTGTGTGTGTGTGTGTGTGTGTGTGTGTGTGTGTGTGTGTGTGTGTGTGTGTGTGTGTGTGTGTGTGTGTGTGTGTGTTTTGAATTGTCAACAGCTTTCTACATAATGTTTTATGGCCCATTATACGTGTCAACAGAGGCTTGTTGCGAAACCTTTTAGAAGGGCACTAGAAAACGTGTGACTTGCTATTAGATGTGAAGGTTTAATGCTAATTCATACCATCTCACAAATATCCAGACCCTGAATATTTTCTGCTTTTAGTAAAGTACAAAAAAAGATAATTATCTCCCTGTATGTGGGTTGGAGGCAAGATTCCCTCCTGGTATGATAATTAGAAGGTAAAAGAGAGCACATTGTGTCTTTTAAATAAATACTAATTAATCCCAATCTCTTGTGTGAGCATGTTCACATTTTGATATTACATTCAAGATAACATCTATTAAGTGAAATCATGGTGTTCTCACTCATGTCTGCTGGTACAGGAACTGAATGTGAAAGGACATTTCGACTCAACAATCACAGACCAATCTCTAGCGCTTGCTGTTAACTTGACCTTTCTCAAACTCCACTGGGATACGCACACACACACACCCACACTCTCTCATAAAGGCATGCATTCCCTATTTTGTTTGTTTCTAAATAACCTATGGATAATTCATGTTGGAGAACGAAAAATGGCAGCTGAGGAATATGAACCTTCAAACAGTCAGTTTAATATCGATTGTCTGTAGTCTGAGGATATTACAGATCATTTTCAGGTGGCAGGAACTGATGAACAACTTCAGAGGGGAAAAAAACACAGCACTTAGATAAAGCCATAACCTCATGGGTGAAACCAAGCAACCGGTAATGAGTTAAAAAAATTTTTTTAACTTAAAGCATTTTTAAAACAACAAGCTGCCTTGGGCAAACATGACACTTCCACTTCCAGAAATCACACATGCGCTTTATGTGGAATTGTGTGAATATACTCGTCCCTAATTTCAGGTTCTGTTATATAGCTTTATGTTGTTTTGTAGCATCAAGATTTTGTAGGAATGTTGTTTTATTTCACTATGTACTGCACCAGTTATATATGCTTGACAAAAACTTCTTGTCTCTTAACTTGACATTGTGGATCTGTCTTGTAGTACGTTGTATTGTTTGTTGTATTCTCTGTTTCCACAGCTTTTGTCTTTTACTATTTACTATTGTCTTTTAGAATGCTAAACAAGTGTACTTTAATGGCAATAGGTTAAGTTTCTATTTACTATTTAGCATTTAATTCTGTGTTGGCTTATGTAGCTCTGTGTCTTTAACACCAGGGTCCTGGATGAGCTTTGTTTCATTTCTCACTGTATTGGAGGGAGTTGAACTAACCGTTTTTGCGAGCAGAATGGAAATTGAGTGTTGGGGATTTTTAATCAGTATAAATAATAAATAAATGAATAAATGTAATATTTTATCTTTGAAAGTCCAAAAAAAAAATTGTTAGGACACTGTGGGCTTTTAGTGTGAGATGTGTTTACCTCTGTTGGGAAAACCTTACACATAATTTTATCGATTGAATCTCAGAGCAGAAATGGGTTTGATATCACCGTTTACTTTGAAGATAAACATTTCTGTGGAATAGAAAGTAACCATTTTTGTTATGTTGGAACTTTTCTCTCAATATATTGATCCTAGTAGGCTAGATAAAAACAGAAATAGTTTTGAACCACTACAAATTCTTAAAAGAGTTTCTACTTCATATGAGCACTTTGGGACGTGACATTACAAAGAAATTCACAACACAACAATCAATCAGAAATTCAATTTTGAACATGAACACAACAATCAATCAGAAATTCAATTTTGTCCTCTGCTAAAAAAACAGCTAAAAGCAGCTTCACTACAAACTACTTACTGTAAGCTTTTCTTCCTGGAGCATAAACTCATACTGTGCTTGATTATCTTAGACAGAAGCATGTTCAGTTACAAATTGTCATATAGGTAGGGTCTAGTCTAGTCTAAATAAATGAAGGTACAATAACATGTATTACAATCTATTATCTTTACAAGGACAGTGACATGTTGTCGGTACTGGTGTAATATTGCATACCAGTTCTTCCATATTCACCAGATCAACATAAAGATGTTATATCTAAAGAAAATGCAACTAGAAATACTCTAAACTCTTTGTTTGTGCAGGGTTATACACAGTATCTCTGAACCCTAACTCACCACCACAGGCTGTGGTGAACAGAATACTAATGTGCCATCGATCACTGCAATCCTTCATGCCATGCATACAGAAACAGTGCATCAGCAAACTTTAAAGCTGTCACTGGCTATCAAGGCCACAAAGAATGTATATCACGAAGGAGCCTGTATCATCAGGAGAGAGATGACAGAGAGGAGACAAATGACCGCTACGACAATGCACTTTGAAGTCCCCGTCAAAAAGAGAGCATGTGATTGATGGCCCATTTACATGCTTTCAACTTCATTTCAAAAATCAGAGTTGAGAAAGCATCCTTAGAGTTTGGCTTTAAAATATACAGGTATATACTAAATCTTCTCTGTGGTGTGTCAGATTCTATTTACAAGCTTCACAACATTGCAAATTGTTTTCTTCCACCGGTGCTTTATAAATCACCAATAAAACAGCACATCATTTGGAGATGTTCTTGGCAAGCTGTATTTCATGCAATAATGTTGTCTTGCAGGGATTTTTCTGTTTATAGATTATTGTGATTGCTTCAGTTTTTCCTCAAATTGTGCCCCACAACCAAACCCATTCTTCAGCTCATTTGTTTTACACCACACCTGTTCAAGTCTATTTATGAACCTCTGAATGATAAGTCCAGTTTTCTACTCAAAGGCAGCACAGACATTATTTAGCAAAATATATTTACACCCCATTTCATTATTCTGGCTTGGTTTGTGTAAATGCGTGATATATGATCCCAACAAATCAAGTTGTAATGCTACCAAAAGTGTACAAAATTTTCAGGGAATAAATATTTAGCATGGACCAACCAACATGTACCACCTACCTAAGCATTGTTGCAGACCATGTACACCCTTTCATGAAAACAGTATTCCCTGATGGCTGTGGCTTCTTTCAGCAGGATAATACTGTTCAGAAATGGTTTGAGGAGCACAACAGCGAGTTTGAGGATTGACTTGGCCTCCAAAGTCTCCAGATCTCAATCGGTGGGATGTGCTGAACAAACAGGTCCGATCCATGGAGGGTCCCACTTCACTTCACCCACGCTAACATTTTGGTGCCAGATACTGTACCACAGCACACCTTCAGGGGTCTAGTGGAGTCCATGCCTTGATGGGTCTAAAGTTTAACACACTAAAAGTAAAGAGCTACTCTTGAGCTGTATTTTATTAATGACACAGAGGTGTTATGGTTGGTGTGGGCGATGTGAAGCCTCTGTGAAACTCAAAAGCTTTGAGTTTCAACAAAGTGTTAAGAATATGAAATCCCAGTATGACATTACACACCATGACCAACTCTTTTCTAAGGCAATTAGTTCAAGTCTTGGTCAATTACCAGAAAAACAAAAGTAGTCTTCCCTCTATTGCAGACTCAAAACTAGAGAGAGAAAAAAAAAAAGAAATCTCCAACTACACCAGAAAGCCATTGTGGAAATAATTTGACAATGAAATGAAGAGAAAAGTAAAAAGACGTTACACTAGGGTCACTCTATTCATTTAGCATATTAAAAGATGAGCCAACATGATACAGGAATTTGATTTTATATCAAATGTGAATTAAAAACACTCTGTCCTTGCCACTAGTATCTCTAAGAATCTACATAATTTCCGTGTTTGGTGTTTTTGTTCATGGATCTGTGATAATCTCAAAAATATGATGCAAGAACATCATTAGGTGACAAACCTGGCAGATCCAGACTTACAATCCAGGTACATTTCATCATCTTATGATCATTACTAAATAACATGCTTTATGAGGGATAATTAAATAATAAACCAAAAATGAAAGTAGCTGAGCTTCACAAAGAGCATTGTAAAATACTTTTGAGTCTCCACTTAAAGTTCAGCACTGTTTTAAGCTGTGTCCGAAGGTTGCTGTTAGTTTAGGTATATAATCCTGTTACTCCTTAATGAGAGAAAGATGACCATGACTTCTTTGGGCTATGGACAGAGTAAATTCCCTTTCACATGCAGGGACGGGAGATGGGTGAGCAAGTGGAGGCTGATGTTCCTGGCTTATGTATGACTCACTTCTGCTCTGCTGCAGTGAATTGTCTGGTTATGGGTTCTTTGGTGATCTTGCTGTTGGTTGGGCGAATAAGATCAAGTGCCTCCCGACTAGCAGTATCAAAGTCTTTGAGTATTTGAGAAAGCCTTCAGGCAGCCTCTGTACCGCATCTTTTGCCCTCCAACTGTGTGCTTGCCCATGCATAGTTCACTATAAAGCAGCTGTTTTTGGCAGGCTGCTGTCAAGCATGTAATGTAACATTTTATAGAAAGAGCTTGTGCAAGAGGTCTTATGACTTCCTTAAGCGCAAATCATTTTGGATACCGTATGCAAATGTTGTGACAAACACTCAAAAAAGTGACAGTATGACAAACTTGGTGTTATTGCAACATGATAAGTCTCTAACAGATAGCTTGCTGGTTATTGAGCTAATTAGCATTTTGTATGAGATTGTGCTGTGCGTAAATCATTAAGCTAAGCCTGACAGTGCAAAACAGAGAGCTAAATAAATGTTACTGATAGAATAGCTAGAGTTGTTGTTTATTTAATAATGAAAACCAGCTTACTCATGACAGTTTTCAGTGATACAACTGTCATTCAGATGCAGTGCTTTATGGGAAATACAGAAGAGGTTTTTAGTCACAGAGGTCACACCATATTAAACTAGAGATGCAACAAAGTACAGATGCATTATTCTGAATTAACAAACAAAAGGTATGAAATAAAATATTATTAAAAATAATAAAGTGAGAGTTTAATTTTTAGTAATTTATTTAGTCACACCGGAGGACACGCAAAATTATATTAAAAACGAGCCTTATTTTTAATTCAGTTCAATGCACATTTATTTGCATAGTGCTTTAAATAATGTTGTTTATAGAAATCTAAAATTCAGAATAAAAATTTAATTATTTTTATCCCCGATGAGTAAGCCAGGATAAATGTTTGAAGGAAAAACGATATGAGCAAGAAACCTTGAGAGAAACCAAACTCAATCCACCCTCATCTGGTTGACACCCGACAGCGTGATTATAAATTATGTCCTTACTATTACTGTATTTAGTCAAGTGGAGTTGTGTAACCCGGAGCTTTATAGAAACTTATAACTTAGCACAGTTTATGAATTCATTATAGATTTAAAACAAATTCCTTCCTGTCAAAGCCATCAAATGTTCAATGATGAATACCCGAGCACAAAATTTGACTGCCACAACAGCAGTTTAAAGCTGGTGCAATAGTCTCACACTGGCTCTATCTACAGCAGGCCTATTTATCTCCATTTAATCCATATGGGGCCATCCCCAGCAGCAGTGAAATATATATTTTTATCATGAAATGTTATATTAAATAATGTAAATATGTATATGTATCAGATTTACCAGTTCATTGTTTAAAGTATTCTATAGAATTGTGTCCATATTGTGGAAAATGTATTTAACCGCATATGCTATATTCACTTTTTTTTTTTTGTTGAATGACACCAACACATGTCTTGTCATTCATGTCATGTCATCTGCTGAGCTCGAGAAGAAGATAGCTATGAATTCATCCTCGCTTCACTTGGACAATATTGTTATATCAGGTGATACATCTTCCTCTCAAGCAGTGTGTGATATTGAACAGCACAGAAACAGCGTTCTGCTTTCCTGCTGCCTGCATCATCACTCAAGCTCTAGATGAAGAGTGTCGAGTAAAACTTGTTCCCTTCCACAAATGAAGGACAAAACAAATTTCCTTTGATTATCCAGCACTCAGGCTCAAACAATGGGTTTGTTCAGAAGGCATACATTTTTTATTGAGAACCTGAAGGAAAAAGCCACTTTGAACAGCTTGCATATGCAATGTAACCTTTTCAGTCACCACAATGTGATGAAATCATTTCACTTTTCTAGTTCAAAAATATTTACAATTTTCTTTTTTTAACTTTGGTTTCCCATATTACCCACAATGCCATAATCCCTGCTAACAGAGACGCAGGTGGGATTTAACCTATTTAAAGAATGTGATGAAGTGGATGTTTAGTCCAGCTCTCTTACCTCATCTCTACACTCTGTTCCAATAAACGAGATTCCAAAGTTTCAGCTAGCCGATCTGAATCATACATCTACCTTACATTCTGGGACTTTGAGTCCCATGTGAGAACAGAAGCTTTGTTCTCTTCTCTTTTTTTTTTTTTTTTAGGAGGAATTGGCCTTTGAAACTTTAATTCAGTATAAGCATATTGTAACACTATTATAACAGCACATGAATAATATTAGTACTGAATTAACACTTGCTTATAGGCTGCTTATATGAATAACGAAATGATTCATGTTTATCTCATAATCTTTCGTATAGAGCATGGTACGGATCTGTTGTCACGGAAATGGGGTTTCACATCGCTTCCCTTGTCTCATCCAACTATCTCTTCTTTTGAATTCCACACAGTTTCAGTTACCTCTGCAATCAACCTCTACATCATCGTCATCTAGCGCTCTCCTGGTCCCCTAGGAGACTTCATAGAAGAAATAGATTCACTCCTCAGTTCTTTCACCTTACATCTTCTCTTCACTAATCAACCCTCTGGCTCCACCGGCTTCATCCTTCCTCAATTGTAGCAGCAGAAGAGATTTTACAAGTTATCCAGCTGAAACTCAATACCAGTTAAACTGAACTGCTCGTCATCCCCAGTGATTTACCCCAGGTCAGGATCTTGCGAAATCGGCCACTGCTCACAACCTTGTGGTAACCATGGACAATCAACTGTCCTTTTCGTTGCATGTTCCTAATGTGACACGCTCATGTCGGTTTCTTCTATACAACGTCAGAAGGATTCAACAATTTTTATCCACACATGCTGCTACTTGTACAGTCTCGTCATTTTGAGACTGGACTATTAGAACTCACTGCTGGCAGGTCTACCTACAGTATGAACACATTTTGTCCTCTGCAAATGATCCAAAATGCAGCTGCTCAACTTGTCTTCAACCAAGTTCTTACACACCACCCCACTGCGCTCCATCCACTGGCTTCTGGTAACTGCACACATTAGATTCAAACCACTGAGGCTTGCCTACAAAGCCATAAACGGAGAAGCTCCCTCTTACTGCAAAGCTCTTATCACTCCTCACACTGCACCTTGCTCCCTTAGATCTACTGGCACTGCTCCCACCATCTCTCAGGGTAAGAGGTAGGTATACAGCAAGACTCTTTTCTGTTCTGCCACTGAGATCGAGTATTTAAAAAGTGCTAAAATTCCTCCCAACAGAGTTATAGGCTGATGGTATCCTAAGTCTGTGACCTAATGAACCAGTGTTGATGTATTCTTGAAGCATTTTTGTACATCCTCTAAATAAATGGAATTGTTTGAGATTATTGCTGGTTAATTAATACATAACCAACAAATATGTACTAACAATAAACTGTATTTCATGCATGAATTCATAAGAGTCTCGTTAAGGTTATCTCTTCATTAGCTTGTTATTAGTAGCCTACATGCTTTAGTTCTTAATCACATTAAGTATTAATTAAAGTATTATTATTCTTTAAAGTATTATTATTATTATTTGGTAGGGCATTTTCTTATCTAGCTCCCAAACTTTGGAATAGTCTTCCTGATAGTGTTCGGGGCTCAGACACACTTTCCCAGTTTAAATGTAGATTAAAAACTCATCTCTTTAGTCAGGCGTACACATAATACATCCCATAATATCATGCACTAGTACATCAGACCTGCACATTTTTATGAACAGCAGATATGTTAATCCCTCTCCACTGCTTCTCTCTTTGTACCTATCCCAAGGCATCCAGACACTGTACCAGCTCCCAACGTCCTCTGTGGGACGAAGCCTTTGGACGTCCACTGAGCTGAGGCCGACGCTAAGAATCTCCAGTTAGACTCTGTGATCCGAAGTCCATGAACCTTACACCAATACAACATTTAACTGACTGTATATTACAATCACACCCCCAGTGTCACCCATATGAGGATGGGTCCCCCTTGAGTCCGGTTCCTCTCAAGGTTTCTTCCTTTACCAATTTAAGGGAGTTTTTCCTTGCCACTGCTGCCTGAGTCATCTCAGACTTGCTCATAGGGGGATAAATACTATATACTATAGTGATGCTATATATGAACTATATATATCTAATAATAATCTAGAATTTTTATTCTGTTAATTCTTATTCTTTTATTATTTGTTAGTTCCTTTATCATTAATTATGTTTAACTTCTTCTCTATGTTTATGTTCTGTAAAGCTGCTTTGAGACAATGTCTATTGTAAAAAGCGCTATACAAATAAACTTGAATTGAATTGAATTATTCATGATTATTCATGCACTTTTATTGTAAACTGTTACCAACATATTAAATATATTTTAGGATATTTTTTCCACTTTATCTGTTTTTCCATTTTCAAAGCACGATTCTGTTCAGATTTGTGTATTGTATTCAACATTTAGTCTCTCAGTCTCTTATGCAATTAATAAGCTCAATTAAAATTGAAGGTAAAAGTGCATCTAAATTACTTCACTATCATGACAATAATGACATCTGCATTATCTCAAGCTTTTATTTCCATTCAGTACAAAAGGCCTGTTGCAAACTACCTTTACACTTGAAAATAAGTAATATTTGATAAGTAATCCAGGGGAAGCTGTTATAGCCAGCATCCATTCTCTAAGAAAGCTATATTTCAAAGTTTAAACTTCTGTTCCTTTGCAAATGTGCGAGCAACACTGCATATTCTTACTTATTCTGACACAAGCAAACTTGCTCTGTTTAATTTGCTTTTTTGCAGACATTTTTAAAAGCTATGCACACACAGGGAGCAGTGGCCTGCTGTGAGACAGCGTCCTTAAGCATGCTTCAGAACCCAGTGAAGCATGCAAAGGCAGAGGCTCACTTCTGACAGAACAGTGGCTCCTGCATCATGATGGCAGTGTGGGGAAGCGACATAAACATGTCACAAATGGATGGCGAACACTGCTGGATGCTCCAGGCTGGTTGCTGATTGCTTTCCCTTTCCTGCTCCTGAATCAAAATGTCAGTCAGCGTGAACAGGGAACCCATGCTGTGTGTGGTGATAATTAGGAAGGTCCTGGTCCACCACCGTACACCAAACAAAAACAAAGGCGGTGTGAAAATCAAAGTAAACGGGCTACAGGATTGTGGGTTATTCAAACAAACTCTGGGGAAAATGTTTTTTTGTTTTTCTTCCAAGACAAACGTACAGTATTAGTGTTATTAAAGTGTCACTGTTGACTAATTCTGGTTCACCTCACCAGTTAATTACCAGATTTAGTGAGTGTATCAGAGCAGAAAAATAATAAATGCTCCTGGAAGAACATACAGAATTGTGTATAACATTTCACATCACATTCCCTAACAAAATTCAGGCTTTTTGTTTTAAAAAAAAAAAAATTTTTTAAACCATAGTTATAGAGTGTCCTGAGATTTTGACTGAAATCACCTACCAATCATTTATATACATAAGATGACTCATGTGGCAGAGCTGCGTATTTATTCTACAGCAAATCAGGCAGGTTATGTTAATTTACACTGGTAAATCAACTAACTAATGCCATGTCTGATAATGGGAGAATTTTTGTACAAGTCAGTCCATGCAGTCTTCTATTAAATCAGTGCTAGTTACCTGTTGCTGTTCCAAACCAGCTTAGAAATGATTTACAGTTTTGAAATCACAAGCTAAATCTGCTGCATGTAATTTATCTGACCTGTTTGTGATTTGAATTCTAGTGAGAGTAATAAACTGTGATTTAGTATAAACAGTGGGTCAGAAAACAGATGGGGATCAATGAAAACTAATTTGCTTCTGGAAAGTTTTTTCATTAGATCACTCCATACTCCATTCATTCGTCATCCTGATTTAGTATAGAGTTTGTTAGAGCCCCAAATCCTACCGTGAATCCCAAATCACATAATATTGAACTTCTATCCGTGCAGCTTAGAGCTTTTGTGTGTGGTTTTTCTGCCATATCAGTAAGAGTAATTCAAATGAAGCTCTTACATAACCTAGATGTAGAAGTTTTTGAATGGCAATAAATCCATTGATGGTATAGATATGATATATGTTTATATCAATAAGCTCATTTTAACAGGTCCCAGCTCTTATAAAGAGTTGATATAACACCATGAGTGAGTAAAAGTCATATTTAAGGTCATATTTGATAAAACCTTAAATTAAAGTGGGTTTGTATGTGTTTCTGTGTAAGTTTGAGTAAATGTTCAAAAAAAAAAAAAGTGTAAAATTGTCTAAATCCAAGCCTCTCATTGGCTTCTCTAACATGTGGCAAAGAGAACCAGAATAAAATATACTAATCTGACTGAATCAAATAAGGTACTAAACTGAAGTCATAAATGTATAATGTAATGTACAGTAGGCTATTAAATTATGTTTTTGATTTATTTAACCATTTTTGATTGGGGCAACTAATAAAATATTGGTTATGTTTTTTGTCAGTTCACTGTATAGAAAATAATTTAAAGGATAAAATGAAAATGACCAAATAAGTGTAGTTCACAATTTTAGCCATATAAAACTCTGCTCCAGGCTAGAGCCAAAATCATGCAAGAAAATTGTATTAAATTAGTATATTTTAACTGAAATGCCTGAAATGGACATTTTCCAGTGTGTAAGTAAGTGTGTAAATCTGTTAAGCAGGAATGTACGCATCATTGTGAACAAGCTAGCCAGCTAGATGTGAAGAAGCGAGTAGAAGCATGGATTCTTGTTTGCAAAGAATAAAATTAACATTGTTTCTGGAACTTATAATACTGCATTTATACTGAATAGATAATGTTTTGAATATATTCTGATATACCGAATAGCCGATATTAAGTTTAGCCACACATGCAGTATTGGTTAAATATGTGTTAGAGCCATAAATACAAACTGTGTAAATGTGAGGATAATGAAGTGTATTTGGATCTTTCTAAATATTAAAAATGCTTATACTATTGTTTTATATGCTCTTATTATGCCCTTGCTTTCTGTTGAGGTGATTAAGACATCATATCCTTATTAGTTGTGCAGGAAGCAAGTAACTGAGCGATACAGTTTTGACCGCTTTTTATATTGTGTTATTTGAACAGCACCATTCAAACTTGAATTATACGGCTTGCCATAAGAATATGGTTCAATAAGGGGAAAATGTGCAACAAGCTTCGCTTTGTCCCCATTGTCCCACTTTTCCAGTCACACTGTAGTTTTTATGAAAGGCATTATTTAACACTGCATTTATGAAAAATGTTATCAATATTTCTAATTCTAATCTTTTGTGCAGATCCACACACCAGGGATGTAAATGTTGCTCAGGCTTTTCCTTTCTTGGACTAAAATATACTTCATTCCAAGCAAAGCAACAAAAGGCTTTCAGTACAATTTTCATTCCGATTCAGTCCTCAGGTGCACACTGGCAGCCAACAGTCAATGCAAACTTCCCTACAGGCACAGGCATGGACAAGTCCAGCCTGTAGAACTGTGTAGTTTTCCCACCAGGGAAGCAAACATTTAATTCCACTGCCCAGTGTGACAGGCTTGAAGAGAGCTTGTGCTGAATCCAAATCAGCAAGCTCACCTATACTCGTCATACTGTATAACCCAGCAGTCTTCCATTTTCTACAGTCTTCCCAAGACAAGGACAGTTACACAGTCAGAGCAAAAACACAGGATGGGTTACTGGTTTTCCTGCCTCAATAATCCGCAACTAGATTTCCTCCATTTTCTGACAACCCACTGATCCATTCAGCTATTTGTGATAAAAGTCTATTCTGCCATTTTCTCATCTAGTCATCACATAACTAATCAAAACTCCAAGTCTTAGCACATTTGCCCAACATTCTTAAAACACAGCACAGCAAAGTGCAAAACACACAGTCATTATTCCTGTAGTGGAATTTTTTTTTGTGCTTTAATGGTAAATTCTGTGTCAGACTAGGGAGAGAGAGAACAGGAATGAATGTCCCTACCATAAGCAGTCCTACAACAAATGGTCCACTTCCTTAAACATTCAATGTCTTAAAATGATGGGAACTTTAGGGGAGTGTGGGTGCACGTGCTTGATAAGATCTGACCTTACAAGGGGTGACTGAGAGGTCACATAAACACAAGCACACACACAATGTACATGTACCAACACACACATACAGTACCAGGCTACACAAGCACACACCTAGGGAGAGCTGATAAAAGGGAGAGCTGACTCACTAAACTTTGCCTCTTCACTGTGTACACTTGGCACTCTGCACTGTTGGAAGACACCTTTTGCTGCAGCAAAATAAATATAATTTTTACTTCTTTGCTTTTACCACCAACTCTGTTTCTGACTGTGTTTCTTTAAATATAGATCAAATGTTGCTGCCACATTCCTTAGAACAAAAGGGACTCATAACAAATGAATGTAACAAACTCACATCAGGCCATGAGCTCGTATCAAAGTGCCCATATATGTTCAGAGTTTCACTGGGAAAGGAAAACACAAAGGCCAAACAAAACCGTTTGATTCTGACCAAAAGAATTGGCCTGAAGGAACCATTATCTTCTTTTTTCCTTAGCTGCAAATATAGTCAGAAATAGTCCTAATGAGAATCCATTAACAAGTGTCGTAGTTCATTATCTTTAGTCTTTTTGTCTCTAATTATGATTCTGCATGTCGACACTGCTGGGGAAAGTTTCCACCCAGCCTCATTTTTTTCCCCTTTTCTACTGAATCCTGATCAGATCAATTCTCAGAGTACAATACGAAAATCATCTTTAGCTCAAAGACACTGGTCCAGCCCACTGTAACTACAGTACAGTTTCCTGTAGAATTGTAATCATTAAAATACTTGATTTGAAAACTGTACTGTTTGTGCATTGATGTGTAAATCTGTTCAACATCTCAAGCTTGAAGTGTTATAGGTTATGATGAAAAATGTGTATTTTAATCCCATAATATTCACTTAAACCTGTTACCCGGTTACAAATTTCCTGAAGATCAAGCGAGGATCATTTTCTCAATTTTTTTTTTACAATGATATTAACTGATGTCCCTTTGAAAGTGCACCTATATCACCGACATTGTCTATTAAAATTAAATTAAATTATTATTATTGATGATGTTGTTATTGTTACTTGAATGGCACCGAAAATTGCATTTATATCCTGCAATTAATAGGGTTATGGTTAGGGTTAAGGTTAGGATTATAGGTTTATTTAGTTTATTTTTCATGAACTATAAGGATTGCGACATGGAAATAGACATTAATATTAGGGGACACCTTCACATTAGAGGAAGTGCTTTATTCTTATCATCACATGTACTGCATGTGCATGATCTTGCAGTGGCATGTAAAGTTTTCCAACACAGTAAGTGAATTTGGACTATAATTGACAAATTGTATAATTGTATTTTCCATATTAAAAAGCATCGCATAAATAATTGAAAATTATGACCAATATCCGGTAATTGAACACAGCCTAGCTGAATTGATTCGGTTTCTGTAGCATTTGGCATCCTGAACTGCTCTAAAATCTGCAGTAAACCTTAAACACCTCATATTTACTGAGGACATCATTTCACAATCAGGGAGTAAAGTCCCAGGCAGGCTTGAGGTGACGTTCACCTAACAGTAAACAAGCTAACTATTTTTTCTTTCAGATTTTATAGAAAAGCTTTGGGGCACTGTATCTGATAACCTAATTTCCTGTAAATTACACAGCATATGCTTTGCTTTCACAGTACATAAAATAATCTGCTTTAGCATTATGATGCCAGTGCTTCAAGGCAAACTGCATATCGTTACACACAGGCAACTAGACCAGAGAAAGCAGCCATCAGGGACGAGGGCGGTCGGAAGGAACAGCATTATGCCACCCACTAATTTAGGTGTAGATTTTAAAGAATCCTAGCTGACAATCTTCCCTATTGTCCATAATTACCACATTGTAAATGTCTGTCTGTCTGTCTATCTATCTATCACAGGTGAACAATCCCCTGATATTGCCTACAGCTGAATAATTCCCTGGTCCTGATCACACACTCAAATATTATATTGTAAAGAGGACCATGGTTATGAACACTTCAGAAACTGGATCGAACTGTCATACATAAATGCAGGCTTAGCGTTCTTCTCTAAAGAGTAAATTAAATGTGGGTCTAATTTGAGCCTCTCATCCTGGAGGTTGAGAGGATGACAGAGCAGATCCATCAGTGCTATTTAAGAGACACACTGAAAGCAGATTATTGTGGCTTGCAGGTTTATTTGAGACCAGATCGTCACGTTTTGTGTCGCTCATAAATACAGTTAATCAATATAGGTTTCAACTTTTTTAAAAGAATGGGGCATCCGATCACATATTACATGATGTGCACATGAAACTGAAGTAAGACAGTGTCATGTTGAGGAAATCTGCAGGATTTACGTCTTGCACAGCTTTAGTCGTAACTAAGTGGCAAAAACATCTGTTCACTTAAAATAATGTATTCATATTTGGTTACATCAGGATAATGTGTACCTAAAAGGATAAAATAATGCCAGAGTCTAATTTATTTTCACATACTGACTGAGCATATGTGTACGACCCAAATAAAAAGATTCAAGATTTTATTTAAGATATTAAACACGGCAAATTTGGACTAAATGTTCACATATAAAACACATTAGTCTGTGCAAACAGCTTGTAATTCGAGTTGAATAGATGAAGACAGTTGCACCGGTGTAGTAAAATGAATGTCTGCAGAGGATGAATAGTATATTATCGATTTGGAGGGAGAAGAAAATGTTTGCTAGTTGGTCAAATGGCAGCAATATGAAGCTGCTGGTGTTTATGGTTTTTTTGATGATACTGCACATGTGCCTCTCACTAGGTTTCGATATTGGAGTATGATGCACTTGGCCAATTTTACCTCCCTGTGAAAGGCTGCTGATGCAGCTGCAATACCAGATGATGATGATGATGATTACGGTGTAGGGGGAGGATTAAGGAGGATGTTCTGAAGAAATGTGCTTAGAGGTTATTGACTAGAGATAGTTTTTTGTTGTTGTTTTTTTTTTTCAGAAAGTCGTCTGTTGCATTATAATCACAGGGGAAGTGTTGTGAACTAGGGGAAGAGCTCTCATAGTTAACCCTGACCCTGATGCTGACTACAAAACACTGTATAAGTGCATTTTCTAATTGCTGTACATGTAAATATTGCTCTGGTTAATCTAAGAACGACGGTTGTGTCACACAATTGTAGCAGATAAGATAAGAATGTGATTAGATTCAGAGTATCATGAGCTAATATGTAGCTGAACTTTTTTGCTGTTTAGAAAAATGAGAGGCAGCCATCTGGACCTTTAGACACAATTCCCACTTTGTCTAGAAAAAAAAAACCTTCTCACTACAGCTGCAGTTGAGTCATGAAGTGCTTTATAATCTCACACATCGCCCGCACCTTGGACAAAGAAAGAGACTGCATTTTCATTTTGTCAATCTTAAATCGTTTTCACGGCTACTTTTTTGCAAACTTGGAGTTTTTAATTGAAGTGGAACTGTCTGAGCGAGTCCCACTGCCATGAAGCACCAAATTGAGAGTTGGATTAAGAGGGTTCCAGTGCCATCTGTAACCCACCCACTCACATACAGCCGTGGGGGGTGGAGGTTAATTAATGAAGCCCTTGCATGTAAAATAAGGAGCGCACACATTAATCATCTCATCTATATTTAATAGCTTCTCTCCACTTTCGCAAACGCTGGAGAGAAGCTCAGCTGAATGCTTCCATACTACTCAACTCAAGAAAGATTGGATACGCTGCCTGGTGATAAATAGTCACCACCTGGTTTTAACTGAGCAAATACGAAAGAGCCATCCAATGGATAATGATTGCAATGATTAATATGTTTCAGCTGACATGTTATTTAACCCTAACTGATGCAGTGATGAGCTTCTTATTTCTTAAAAAAACATGTAGGAAGACATATGTGGTCTTTGAAAAGATGTTACTCTTTTAGAATGGTCAGGTTAGGAGATTGCTAAAACCACTAAAATTGGGTTAAAAGGGTTAAAATGTTAAAATTGGGTCCATTGTATTATTAACTATTATCTTTGTGGAAGAAATGTAGTAATAAAAATGTAGAAAAAAAATATTGTATGATCATAATCAGTCAGAAATCACTTAAATGTTTGGTGAAATCAAATCAAAAAATGGCTCATTTTTAATAGGAGCATTTAAACATGCAAAGAAAACAACAGATTGGGACGAAATAGTCCTGTGGCCTTAAGAAAACCGATTATTAATGAGGTTAATCAGAAAAAATGCTAGAGAGCATAGAGATGGTCTGATGGGTTGCATCAGGGTAAGAATGTTTAGTGCCTGCTGTACAAGGCTGTGTGGGCAGTGTTATGATTTGTGATTACTTCAGTTGGTCAGGTCTAGCTTCAGCAACATGTGCAAAAAAAAAAAAAAAACCCTAGAATCACCAGGTTTTTCCATCAATGGCTCTTTTTTCCCTAAAGACATGGGCATGTTCTAAGGCAGCAATGACAGGATTCATCAGGCACAAATTGTGGAAGCATGAGATATCAGTTTCACATGTGGATTAGCCACCGCACGATCCAGACCTTAACCTCACTGAGAATTCAGATTCGAATTCAAATGTATTTTTATAGCGCTTTTAACAATGGACGTTGACTCAAAGCAGATTTACAGAACATAAACCAAAAAGTTAATATAACGATTAATATAATACAAAAATTCTGGATTAATATTAGATATATTTAAATGTATTTGTATTTATCTCCAATCAGCAAGCCTGAGGTGACTGAGGTGAATGTGGGGAGGAAAATCTCCCTTGAGCCCTATTCGGACAGGATTAATTTTACGTGAGGACGTGGGGGTAAAGTAATTATTACCAGAGCTTCTCTGCGATTTTAGTCCCGTCCGAATGTGCCATCTCGGTAATCATTACGGACAATAGGACTATTCGGACGGGATTAGTTTTACATGGGGACGTGGAGCAATGCAATTTTACCTCAGGACGTCTGTAATATTAATTGGCCAATTCGCACGGGACAAGACATCTCAGTAAAACTAGCAGAAGTGGGAGGGGTAACTCACTTTATGCAAAAATGTTTTGTAAAATTGCATTACTCCACGTACCCACGTAAAACTAGTCCCGTCCGAATAGGGCTTTAGATGGTAAAGGAAGAAACCTTTAGAGGAACCAGACTTAAAGGGGAACCCATCCTCATTTGGGTGACAATGAAGGGCGTGATTATAAATATACAGTCCAACAATTAGGTATTGATGAGGAGATTGCTGTCCTCAAAGACCACATGTCGTTGGCATCTCCTCTTAGTATGTCCGAATATTTCATGAAGCAGAGACCACCTGGAACTGGTACATCTCTAGATGTCTTAGGATCCATACATGAATCTCTGGGATGTGCTGGAGAAGACTACAAAGTGGTCCGACTCTCCCATCATCAATACATCATCTTGGTGAGAAATTAACACCACTCTAAACGGAAATAAACGTTGTGGTATTGCATACGATTATTAAAACAATGACATGATGAATGCGTGCTGTTATCAAAGCAAAAGGCAGTCCAATGAAATATTATTGTGTGGGACTTTTTTTTGGCCAGGCAGTGGATATTGCTGTTGTAATATATAAACATTTAAACATAAACAAAGTAAAACTAAGGCACAGATGCGGCCTCCCCAGGGCTAAGCTGTATGGACAACACTTTCCAGGAAAGCAATCTCCTGTAATAAACGCAAAGACCCTCGCCAGCCTCAGCTTTCAGGCTGAGCATGTGGAATTGAAATAGGAGTCTATGCCTTCTCCAATTATTAGAGATAGTTATCTGCATTTATATGGTAACAAAGATGATTGGTTTATACAGTAGCAGGACAGAGAGGGTAGTTTCTAGATCATTACTTCAGAATCAGTAACTCTGATGAAGACTGATGACATCGCCAGAGTCATATCTTTTTTTTTTTTTTTTTTTTTTGCATCTTATTGTGTGCTTACGGTTTACATCCTAACACAAACATTGCACTTTGTATAACACCTACAGGTTTGAAACCTGCTGCACTTCTGACCCTGTGTAAACTTTCCTCACCAGTCGCTTCCTGTCAGGTGATATTTTCCTCCGTTGTTCTATTGGGATGCAATGACAACAGCTCATTAAAACCATCTGCAGTGGATTGTATCGGCACAAGCTCACCTCCCAACAAAAAAACACGCCGGGCTATTTTAAGAGCCGTCCATACTTCAGATATAATTACTCGTGTACTGAACGCACCTTTCCTACTTGCGTTTGCAGGTAATAATGATCGCTGAGGGGAAAAACACAAGGTTCACAGCAGTAATTATTACCTCTTACACTGAAATGTTAAAGAGGACTGCAATTATAAAATAACACCCCGTAGACTTTAGCTACTGTGATCATTTTTAGAAAACACACTAAAGTTCTGTATTTAAGTTTATACATATATTCCATCACACAGTTTGAAGGAGCGTATACAGTGTAAACAAAGTATATGTGCAATTTGGATGAATAGAAAAATGGATTTATTGTCACCAAAACTTCCAAAACTTTATTTAAAAACTAAAACTAAAACTAAAACTGATTTGGCTATTTTAAGGCTATTATAGCTACTTGTGTACTCGACAAAATAGCATAATTCACCACAAGAGGATAAGAAATGGTTTTCTCTTTAATATAAAGAGTTTGACCTTAGAGAATAAAGCTTTCAATCAGGCATGAAAACAACTCCATAATCAGCAATCTTTGTGTCTGCCTGCCAAATCACTAAGGGAAAAAGATAGGGCCATTTTTGTCAAGAGAATAGTCTATTTAGCATATTCATGGATGTTTCTAAAAAAAGAGATGGGATTTTTTCTGTAAGTACCATTTAGCCTTTCACAAAGGTGTTTACTACAAAGATAGGTATTACAATATTGAATGCTACTTTGATTGGATTCTTGAGAACTGATAAAATGAATGAAATAGAAAAAAATAGAAAAACAGTGGGACAATAATGGTACTCTCATACATTGAATTCTTAGAAAATTAATAATGGCTATTACAGACCATTGTATAGTGACTGTGTAGTTTTAGTATGTACTCTGCAGTGAAATCCTCAGTGTGTTCACTGGGTGATTCAGACACTGTGATTTGTCCTGTCAAGGACATTCTATTTTTTGCCCTAGAAAAACACTCAGTAGATCATCAAGTAATATGTTTTTGGTTTTTCTGAAACAACATACATCAGTTACCCTATTTTCCATCATTTGCCTGAATCTAAGTGATAAATAATTGATCATGTGCTTCCTTTAGTTCATGATCATCTGCTTCATTTGCAGGGAAGTTAATAAATGTGCTTGTTCACTCTTGAATATGTTACATGCATATGAATATAGACCAATGAGTCAAGTCCATAATGCACATTTTGTATTTTACATGTTTTCATGCTTTGCAGGTGACATGGTGTGCTTTCAATCCTGATCAGTTCATTTTTATTCTTAATCTTCATCCAATTTGTTTCAGAAATCTACAGGATTTGAAATTATTTGTTTTAAAAATGTATTCTTTCTGTTTTTGGGTCCACTGTTGGTTTGAATCTTATGGATAGAGGAAAGGCAATCTGTATATTGTGCTGTATATAGGAAGAAGTGGCAAAACCTCCGGAGCTGACATAAGGACGAACACCAGATTCATAGAACTCGAAATTTTGTTCCTGAGAGTATACAGTCTTAGTAACACACGAATAAAAGTATAAATAGACCGCAGTCCTCATCACTGACTTTGCACACATATTAGCACTAGTCTCACGCCACTGATTACTTTATTCATTTTCATATCATCTCAAATAGTTTTCATAACCAGGCATTCCAAGCTCCCCAACTAATACCATACAGTTGAGGCCAAAATTATTAGCCCCCTTATGAAATTAGACAAAACTCTTGATTTCTCCATGGAAATGACAATTAACAACAAATGATTTATAGTGTATTTGTTTCCAAAATAACAAAGACAAAATGTCCACTAAGTTTGATTAGGATATTTAATTGAAATAGTGAGCTGAAACAAGAAAGGGCAAAAATGAAACGTCCAAAATTATTAGCCCCCTGGTCATTAATAGTCAATAGTGTACCCTTTCTGAGCCACAACTGACAACAACCTCTTAGAGTAGTTCTTTACTAGGTTGGCACAGGTCTCCTGAGTGATTTTAGCCCATTCTTTCATTGCAAGTTGCTCCAGCTGGTCCAAATTGCATGGTTTCTGAGCATGGACATTCACTTTGAGCACTCGCCAGATTCTCAATAGGATTGAGGTCTGGTCTCTGTGTGGACCACTCTAGGACCCTTGGTTTTGGTATCCTTCAGGAACTGTTGGACCAATTACGATGTATGCTTTGGATCATTGTCTTGTTGAAAGGCCCAGCGACGACCTAAGGCTAGACTACGAGCAGATTTCTGCATATTATCCCTCAAAATGTCAACATAATTTTCATTTTTGATGATGCCATGCACCCAAACAAGGCTCCCTGTGCCTGAAGCTGCAAAACAGCCCCACAGCATGATGCTCCCACCACCATGTTTAACTGTGGGAACTGTGTTCTTAGGGTTGAAGGCCTCACCCTTTCTTCACCAAACATAAGCAACATCCATGTGCCCAAACAGTTCCAGTTTAGTCTCATCAGACCAAAGCACAGACTCCCAAAACTCATCTTTACCTTTCATATGTTCACGGGCAAACCTCAGTCTGGCTGTGATGTGCCGCTTTTTGAGTAAAGGGCTTCTTCTGGGACGTCTTGGCAGATGTCTGGGGCATCTTGCTGACATCTCTGACTATTTTCCTCTCCAGAGTTCTTGAAATCTTGTGCTTACGACCACACCCAGGTTTGTTTCTTACAGAATTTGTCTCCTTGTACTTGGCAATGATGCAACGTACAGTAGTTTTAGACACTGTGAAACACTTGGAAATGGCAGTATAGCCTTCCCCGTTATCATGAGCCTCCATTAGCTTCTTTCTGAGCTCAAGACTGATTTCCTTTGTCTTCCTGTGTTTGGCATGGTGAGTAAAAGTAGTCTCGCCCAATAATTTGATCAAGTGCCCTGCTCCTTGGAGTCCTTTTATTCTGATTGAATGCCCAGGTGTTGTTAGGAGGCCAATTAACTGCAGAGGTGTATTTTGAAAGCTGATTGATTAATTAAGGTGTGTTTTGAAAGCGAAAATTGACATGGGGCTAATATTTTTGCCCACCCGATTTTCACTATATTTGATATAAAGCAAGCCTAAAAATGTATTTTATATTCCAAAATGTACCAAAAGCTACTAAATAGCACTGGTGAATGTTTGATTATATCAAGTTTTATCAATGCTGCAAACATTGGAACAATCTTTAGGAAAATGTTCCAAAATTCCTGGGGGGCTAATAATTTTGGCCTCAACTGTACATCTCATGTGGAACAATATAAAGTATAAAGTAAGTATAAAGTAAAGACTAGAAGTTTCGAAGCAGTCATGAGAAAAATGTTTCCACACAGTCATTCTCTAAGGCTTTCAGCTGTTTCCATGTATCTAGTAACTCACCAGCAACATCCTTGGACCTTGCAATAGACATTCTCTAGAGGTATTAGCCATTAGTATTACAATAATGACAACTTTATTTGGATGGTCAAGTGAATCCTTTTTAAAAGCCACCCACAGGCCATTTAAGTGATTCTGAACAAGGTATCAAATGAAATTTATCAAATAAATTATCCCAGTTTTTGTTAGGATTGACCTGGTTATCTACTAAACACTATGAACTATAAACATCTGTTCAAATAATGGGCCAATTTGTTAATATACAAAGTGTGTATAGATTATCCACTCAAAAAGGAACATATTGTTTAAAACGAGTCAAAAGGCTGTGTGATGATAGGCATACGATAGACCGTCGATGGTCTCGTGATGGGTGACTGTTTACTGTGTATATACTTTGACCGATCCATCTAAAGCACAACCAGCTACCTGGAAAATAATGCTGTCAGTAATTACATGACATAATATAGTAGATGTGAAGATGTTAACCTTTTCACAATATAAGTATAATATAAATAAATTTAGTTGATTTATAAGCTGGAGAACTTCAGCCGGGCTGAGGCTAGAAATTAAGAGCCACTAATTAACAACTGTGTAATTCACAGGGGTTTAAATTAGTCTTTTGTTTGTTTATGTGCTCTGTTGATGATAATGTAAATCAAGTCTTGGTATAGTAGAGAAAATAATGATTAATTGCAAATATCCAGAAAACATTTTCAATTCATTTAAACTTAAATTTCTATTATATTAACCTTAAAAAGGATTTCTAGTTGCCTATTAGTTTAGTGCCTGCTTTATGAGAGACCTAATTAACAAAAGCTAATACCAAACCCTCAAGGTTAAATAAAACCCAGTGGACATTTGAGGAGTGTGTGTGTGTGTGTGTGTGTGTGTGTGTGTGTGTGTGTGTGTGTGTGTGTGTGTGTGTGTGTGTGTGTGTGTGTGTGTGTGTGTAGATGAATGGCATTGCTTGAGGGCCATTCTTTTCACTCTTCAAGGCTCAATCAAACAGCAATGCCATGCTGAGCTGAGGCTGCTCTGTGGAGAGAGGTAGTGGTTTTGGTGTAATTGGGTAGTGCAAGTGTTAGTCTGCCTCTGGTGTGGTGCCAGTAGACAAAACTAATAGAATAAGGTGTTTTGGGGCGTTCACACTTTGCCTTTAACCAGAATAAAATGTACTAAAATTTGCTGAAGTGAATAATGCAGGCTCATATACACTCATACAGACATGTAGATAAAGTATGTGTCAAAATATTAAACTGTATGTGACGCATTTACTTGGCAGATAGCATTATCAAAAGCAATGTCCAAAAGTCCATTAATGAATACATAAATATTGGTTTGCAGACTTAGGTCACAGACTAAGGATACCATGAGTCTAAAACTCTGTTGGGTGGAAATGATACATTTGATATGGCTTTCAGATTATTAGCTTAAAGAATCATCTCTGTGCCAAAACTTCCTTTTATCAATAAAATGAACTTTAGTCGTTTCCCCTATAGCCATGAAATGTAACTAGTTAGTGAAATACAATTAAACTGGTAGAATCAATCCATTGGTCATCTTGGTTACTACGAAGCATTCATGTCACTGGGCAAAATGGCCAAAAAAATTCCAAAATGTTAGAGCTGCCAGAAAAAAATGTTATTGGCAATAACTCAGACTTTATTTCATTTAGCATTAATGTCAGTAAAAGGTCAAGGTCACATTGCTAAATGGCGAAAACTACAGCTCACTGCATGTCCCTGTGAAGCATGTTATGGGTCCTAAAGCAGCTGCAGTCCTTTTTAGAGAAACCTACAGACTAAAAAACCAAGTGCAAGGCGTCATGCATTAATCGATCTTTGTTCCCAAAATTTATATGCAAAAATTCAAGAAATAACAGAAACAATACAAGAGCAATGGTGGTTGTGTAAACCCTGTCTCAGGGCTTATCTAAATCTAAATGTCTGTTCCTCTAAATTCATTCAAGGAGCTTTTAGGGCAGGTGTCCGTTAAATACTCAAGTTTGGGGGGGGGAAACAACTGAAAACATCATAAAAGAGAGATATTAAAACAAATGAATCAGTGCCACACACAAAAAATGGTAAACCAGGGATGTATATTGTAGCAGCATATGTGAATGCTTTTTTTCTGATTAAATCAACACATTATAAACACTTAAACATTCCTTAAAAGAAACTGTTTACATGTTTTTGACTATAAGATTTTTCCATTTTTTCTTTGAAAAAGTTGACAAAACAAACCCTTTTTTTAACCATCTTTGACAGTCTGAACACTGATAACACACTTTTACATCATTTAAATGAGCACAGTTACAATTTACACATTAGCAATTTTACTCTACATGTGAAAGAAACAAGAACACGGGGCCTTGCACGATTAGCATCGTGATGCTACACTTAGCGGCTATCTTAGCATATTTAACTCTTCACATTTTCTTTGACATCCATACATTCTAACTGGTTTTACTTAAATAATAACACAATAACAACAAAATAGTCATATATAAATATATATAAACATAGAATACACTCACCAGAATGTCTCAGTAAACAATCAAGGAAAGCAACTCTTCAACTTCAGCATGCTTCCACAGTAATTCAACTTCATAGCGAGCATGTAAACCAATAAACCAGTCATTTAACTTAATTTCAATATACATACCCATTTTAATCAAACAAGTCAGCATTACTCACATTCTATATGTTTTCTCCCAGCTGCTTACACATAAGTTTTTCTGCTTTGCAGCCTTGCAAGCGCTCTCTGCAAGAGAGGCACACATAAAGGGGCAGTACTAATTTTTTAAAGTAGTGCTTAATAAGTGTTTATTCAGAATTTGGGATACAAAATGGAAGGGGTTACAGTTGATGTGAACTGAAGTCTGTGGTGGTCATGTCTGTCAGCGCTTTGAAGTGAGATTCTGTGTTGTGTTGATTCCTGTCTCTCAAAATAGGGTAAAATGAGAAAGTTCCTATCTTACTAAGCCCAGTTTCTTCTAATTAGAGATCACTATCATAAATCCAGACCTGGCTAAATGACTGCACCACCCAGCTCCAGGATTAACCACCAGATAGCTTTATAGGTGAGTTCTATAATATATTCAGCAATTAAACTGTACCTCTTACCATCAACCCTGTAATTATCACACCCACATATAGTGGCTCTTACTCCCCAATACATTAACTGTATTATGCAATAAAAATAATATACTAGCTAAAGTTTCTCTTTCAAATATTGTATCAGAGGTTCATGGCTTTATTTATATATTTATTTATTCTATAATAATTAATAACATTCTGTACCTTTGTTTTATCCGTCTCTCTGGACGTACTTACCCATTAATCTCTCTTGATACAGTGAAGGTTTTTTATTCAGATTAAATGGAATAAATAATCAATACTACTGTATATTTTTTATTTTAATGAAGATGTGTCAATTAGAGATTTTGGGGCCGATCACTGATCACCAAGATCATGGTCTGTCAATTGCCGATCACTGCCAATCACAGAATGGCAGGGGAATGGGAATCTTTTATCTATAATCTAGCAGAGTTTGCACCATTTTTAGAAATGAAATTAACTATATATTAACTATATTGAGGAAAAAAAACTGTAGAAATAGGCTACAGTCAATATCTTGAAGAACCACCAAGTGTTTATTTTAGAAAATGAGAACTTAAGGCTACTGTAGGCCATCTTTCCCAAATAAGGCAGAGTAACTTAAAATTATTCCAAACAAAGAGGGGTCAGTCAGACCAACACACATCAGATCAGCTTAATGGGATTTAGCCTCTTAATACACCGATTACATTTTATAATTGGCAGCAAAATGTAAAGCTTGTTACACCAAAATTGGCTACTGCCACAAAGGACAAAACTATGGCAATTGGTTTTTTTTCTGTTATTATTATGAACGTCTGATGTAGTTGAGGAACATCAGATCCAAAAAATAAAATGATGAAAGCTACTGTAAGCCAATGCCATCCTTTCTAAATAACAAGGCAGAGAAACAAGGAGGCCAAGCAGATAGTTACACCCAGATGAACTTGGGATGGTATGAGGTTACATAGGCCCAGGCTACTTGTAAAATGTAGATAAAATGTAAATAAAATTTTAATATATTTACTAAATTTATACATTTTTATAAATATGTGAAGCTAATATATACAGAAGCCTGTCAATGTTTGTGTTCACTGTTTGGTACAGCGTGGGGAGACGCACATCAGTTCGGTATTTCCTGCCTGAGGGGTCATATCATTGGATCAAGGCAGCTTAGCAGGCGATGGAACCCTTTATCCTCCACAACGGATAGAGGTTGTTCGTCGAGGCAAATTAATTCCATAATTCTTAACGTGATGTCTTTCCACCTCGTACTATCCCTGCTGTATGGTTCACATCGTTTAAATGTATCACTGGTTGAGGAATGGGGATGTTGTTGGCTTCGGCTGGTTTAGTTTCTTATACTCAGCATATTCAGTTGTATGGCGTGTTCTAAAATGCCTAATCATGTTAGTGGTATTAAAATGCCGTTGCTTGCTTCTACCTCGAAGGATTTCATCACGACATACATTGCAAATGGCTAACTTTACGTCTTTATCGGACACTTTGAAAAACTTCCAGACGGGAGAACTCATGTTGCCACTGGTAAGCTCTGCTCTGCTGTTGTTTACCTGTGCGCCGTGCATGCACGTGTGAAAAAGTCGCGCGAGTAATTTACGTCACGTGATCTGCTTTTTTGATCGGCGCTTTTGGGGTTCGCCGATCAAGCTATTTTTAGCCAATATCGGCCGATCATGATCGGTGGCCGATCAATCGGAGCATCACTAGTGTCAATACATACAATCTGAAGGTCATAGAGAGATACACTACAGACCACTTTAGTCAATAATCCACAAGATCAGTTTGTAATACTTTTGTATCCAGCTTTTGTGCAATATTTCTTTGTGTTATACTTTGCATATATTTTGTTGATGTACTTTTTAATGTTGATTCTGTATTTATTGTCTAATTATAGTTATAGTGTTTTTTTTTCTATTATTACTGAGCTACCAGAGTTATAAATGCATTCTGACTTGCATCTTTCTGTTCAGATTAATGCTTCTCTCATACCATTCATCCTCACCCAGTCTGTAAACCCTTCAGCTGTGTATCCATCTTGAGACTCATTCATAATAATAATCTTTCTTTTCTAAACCTGGAAAAGGCCTGCAGAGAAATATTTTCTAAAGGTAATCGTCTCTGAAGTCTACGGATGAAAAATAGTGCATGTGTTTGTCATGTGTTTAGTCTTATATAGAGAACATTAAGATGTCTTTCTGTCTTCTCTGTCGATCTGTTTATCATTGTCTGTTGTACTGTCAGGTTACTGCTGATGCAGGCAATGCTAGCTGGTAGAAAGGCACTCTTAGAACTCTTAAAGTTTATGCAAAATCCTACAACAAATTCTTGCAGAAAAGATGGAATGTAGAATCCTATTAGAAAGCTAAAAACTAGTAACCAACCAGGTCAGGTGGTCTCTATGAAGGACATTGAGAAGATAAAAAATGAAAAAGAAAAAAGAAATTGAAAGTCTTATCACACATATTTGCACTTTATTCATAATGGTCATACTGATGAGCCACCAATCCAAATTCATCCATATTCAGTATAGTATTTTTAGATATTTTCTAGATATTTTCCCTTTCCTACTATACAGGTAATGTTTCTATTTTTATTGTAACTCTATTTTTTTCTACTTTTATGGCACAAACAGTCAAAAAGCATTTCACTACACGTCATACTGTCTATGGTTGTGTATGTGACAAATAAAATTTGAATTTGAATATTGACCTTTCAAATGAAAACGGTGATGATGATGATGATGATGATGATGATGATGATGATGGTTCATTTTTAACATGCAGCTGGGTTCTGAAAAAAAAAATAGCAAATGAGCTGTAAGCACATAATAGAGAGAGATGGTTAGATTTTGAATTAAATCACTGAGAAAAACTCAGACTGCCAAATGTTGCATGTACATGACTAATGTTACAGCAGCCTTAACAATATATTCTGTATGACTCCTAGGTGGGAGCAAAACATAATACGAATACCAGCATTATATCATAATGAAAACAGTGTTGCCCAGTGTGGATGCACAGTGTGGGTTTATTTTAACAGGGCTTGATCATGTCAAAAGACTACAATGTGACTTTTATCTGCATGTTTTTTTGCCATTAGAGATGCAAGAAAATGTCATGACATTTTGAGGGGTTAGGTTGTTTCCACTGACGTTCATAAATATTCGGTTTATGGAAAAAGACCACAGAAATACATTAAATACCTTTTTTGGAGAAATTAACCAGAGTTGTGTTTTGCCAACCCTTTTAGTATAACTACTCAGATTTCTGTCATATGCTCTGCAAACACAGAAGAATGACAAATTAATTTGAAAGTAATGAAAGAACCGATATCTATGTTACACTGTGGGAGGCATTTTGCTGCTATGATTTGGCTCCATTTGTCCTCTCAGAGGCAAGTCAATGCAAAGTTATTCTTAGTTTTATCACATTTTTTATCCTGTGATAAAACATTTAGACTCCGATGGGAGTGGTTTATTCCAGGGTGACAACAACCTCATCTACAGGGCACAAGAGCTCACTGAATACTGTAGTTTGAGGAAAATGAAAGTGATGCAAAGCAAAGGTCTCCATCACTACCACTGAGGTAATACTGTGTATTTTAGATGAATGCTGTTCATCCCTTCTGTAAATTTCCAAAGAGATGTATAATCTATGCCAAGCTGGCGGCTTGTTGCGGAGACTTTTTTAGTTTGACTTTTACTTTTAATGTTGTTCTTTTTTCTTTCGTTTGACTCACCTGAGTCTATATGCCCTTGCATTTAACAAACTGTTCATCTAAATATAACCTACAGTACACACACTGATGCACAAACCACTGAGTTGTGTTGCTTTAGTGTTCTATAACCACAGGGTTCAGAGGTGGCAAGCCTCATTAAATAAAGCAAGCTCAAGTAATAATGGCTACGCTACGTTAGCAGTGCATTGCTAAGCGGCCTGTCACTTCATGTACGCTGTGTGAAATTGTCAACCAGGGGTGAATCTATTGGTCGGGAAGGTTATGTATTCTGTGCATGACAGAGTCCTTTATGGTTCTAAACATCCTTCTCACACGAATAACTACTGTATGATCCCACTTCCATGTGATTAATTAGCAGTTGTCATAGGGACAGGCAGAATCAGTACTCTGACCTGTAACATTGTTATTGATCACAGTAGTGGAAAAGGAGCTTAATCTGTTCATTAGCAGTAACACAGATCATTAAGAGTGAGGTGAGGACTTCAACTGTGACATGCAAATGTGGCCATCACAAACAGAAGACACTTGAACAAAGCATTATGTGTGTCTCAACTTTGGCAGAGTGTGAGTCATTTGTTAGATTAACTGATCCTAACAAGCATAAGCAAGAAATAGGGCTATGCTGATGATGTTAATCATGCTAACAATAATTTGTCTGCTTGCCCTCATAGCAGCATTTCATCAGAAATAACATTAACATTTTGCACAGGTGTTTTAAAGGTAACCCAATGGGATTTTGGGGTAAACAGCCACCATGATAATCTTAATCATTGTTCATATAACAGCTGTAGAAACAAGAAACTGGTTATGTGACAATATGGGAGTTGAGTTCAATAAACAATTGGCTTGACAGTTTCTCCGGACATAAATAACTGTGTAAATATTGATGTAAACTTTAAAGTTGAATTGCCAATTCTGAATACACATTCATATTAATTATATGTTGTATTATATGTTTTTAATAATAGACACGGTAAACAAATGTATTATTATTTATTTTACTTCTCAATTACAGGCTGCAACTAATTACAAACATCAAATAAAATCAACCAGTAGTAAACCTCAAATGTTCAAATGGCTGCTTGCTTTACATGACTTTATTATAGGCTGTGGTTTTTATTCAGCTTGATGCCTTTAACTACAATGCTTTATGCAAACACAACCATGTAATTTCTATGTCATCTACACACTTCAGAGCATGCAGCAAGCCGTTTTCTCCACCAGTCCTACACAATATTTTGCTAAAACTTTCTATTCTACATTCTATTTTCAGTGAGTTCTTCATATTTGGGAAAGTGAGCTCATTATAGAAATCATACATGATTTCCTTCAAAATTGGCATTGGAAAAACAAAACCTGCAATATGAAATAAGCAGAACATAGACAGTGAACATAAACAGAGTGCCGCATGAATGTGTTGATCGACATGTTAAGTTTCATTATTTTAAAAGGTAATGCTGCTTTATCAGCATTTTTTCATATCTATGTCTTACTTTTCTCCTAATATACCTTACATTAAACTCAAATTACTGCAAAACGCTGTAGATTTACCAGTTCACCAGAGTGTGTAGGCATTAGCGTGTTGCTTGTAGAGCTGTTTCAAGAGTTGTGTTAATTACTGAAATCATTTCAGCAAATGATTTCAACAAAAAATGTCTTTAGATGAAATCTACAGACTGGTTTGAGGATAGCCTGTTATTCGGATTATTATTCGATTTCTTATGTTTATTACCAAAGAAAAACAGCAGCAGATCAAATCAAATCAAATAATTTCTTGTACATGTATTCGTGTTAATGTAATATAATTCTCACATCAACAGCTTCTTATTTTCAAATGACACTAGCGAGTAAAGAGAGGACAAACTCTTCTAACAGAATTAGCAATGGTACATTTGCATATCTCTAAACATACTTTAAAATGATGCTCTGTGGGATAAGCAAATGACACATTTGCATATTTCTAAACATCTTTAAAAATAAAAACAGATCAAACAAAGTGCATGCATCTTGCATGCTGCTTAAAGAGCTCACCCAGCTGGGTTTTAGGCTGTTTTTGTTAGCGAGGTTCCCGAGGTGCTTCGCTCTTTCTGATTACACGAGCAGTGACGTACTTTTTGCAGATGTGAACTCGGCCTTGAATATCTTTGCATGTTTAACTGTGCATATTCCAGTGTGACACATATTCTAATGAATCTTGATGCGCATGCGGTGAACCCAAAATACACTAACATGCACCTAGAGTAAAATGTATTAATTATACAAAATTAGATAGAAATTAATAGATGAATGACAGATTATTGCAATGCAATTCATTATTACAGTCATAAGCACTGGCACAGTGGCACAGTTTGCTGCCATTGAGCTCCAGAGTCTTCAGCTCTACACCTCACTCAAAACTCAAACTCAAATTAGTTTACTCTCTTTGTAGACTGTCAGTGTCCATGTGGTTTTCCTTTGGTTTTATCCAATTTCCTACCACTTCCCACAGCATGCCTAGGTGTGAAAATGTGTGTGAATGTGTGTGTGCATGGTGTCCTGTGTTGGACTGGGGTCCCATTAAGGGTATCTCGTCACCTCGCATCCAGTGTTCCAGGGACAAGTTTTGGTTCCAATACAACCCTGCTGAAGATAAAGGATTAATGAAGATGAATAAATAAATATATATCTTAAATGAGCACAGACATAGTGAAGGATACTTAAACACACCTCAGCAGCATTTTCTTTAACTAATTATATTTCCACATAATTTAGGGCTATTTCATATTTGCTGAATAATAATTTGGGTTATGTCATGACACATAGAACATAAACAGGAAGTAACAGGCAAGCAACAGATTTGTCTTGACTAATAAAAAAAAGTGGGCAAATAAAAGCTATGACTTATAATCCTAGCACAATAGCTCCTGTCCTATTCACTAGGCTTTTATTTTTAACTCTGCAGGCGACTGGCAGCACAGAGAGAATGTCAATGCAAATGGGCTTTATTTTTTGTCATAAGGTATTCCTCATTAGTTGCTTTAATGAAGGGAAATTCCAGTAAAAGTTGGTCTAAAAAGGCTTGTTACAGTAGCTCCATAGTTACCAGGCCTTAATTGAACTGTAGAAACTATAGAGACTATACAGGAATAAGGACACCTCCATAACTTACTGTGACACACTGTACTGTGTAGTCAAGACCCTGGAATAGTTGATTTAGGAGATTAACAAATTTCTTATAGTAGATTATTTTGGATTTTTATGAAGCAAAGAATAACAGCAACAATATAGACTGGTTTGAAGGAAAGACATCTGGGCTTATTTCTTTCTATCCCAGACTGTAGACTCCTGCAGCATGTCACTGACAGTTGTGTCAGTAGATTAGACCAATTAAAATTTGAATCATTTTGATCTCTATTTGCATTGCTGACGGGTCTATCTATCTATCCTTGACAGGTCATGATCTATTTATCTATCCGTCCGTCCGTCCGTCCATCCGTCCGTCCGTCCGTTCGTCCACACACACACAAGTATAATATATTCACTGTCAAGCCCTAAAATCTAATACGACATTCATCACTATGCTAGAGAGGCTCTAATTTGTTGCGGTTATTCAGAAACATAGATAAAGTACATCACAGATTACACCAACTTTCACACAACCTGTTATCATTTTAATTGGGACAGTAAAAGTTGGACCCTGAGTCATAAATTTGATGGGGAGAGAAGAAGAAATGGCCCAAAATAAACCTGGCTTTTTTTAAAAAGCCAATAAACCTTCAGTTACGTCATCACATCAGCATGCAAGTATTCTGTTTGATCTAGCTAACTTATGGAAACCTGAGGAGATATTAGTGATGACAAAGAAAATTGAATGGAGACAAGCATATTAATATTTAGCAGAGGAGGTAGCACAGATGAGTGTGCCATCTGGCATCGTGAGTGCCTGGAGGTCTCAAAAGTGGGTAGAGGAAAAGAGAGGAAGCTATAGAGAAATAGGGATATGTGCCAGCTTTGTATGCCACAGTTGATGGTACTTCCTGGTGCAGGTTGATATTAGTAAAGAGGTGTATGCTTATCTTTTCTCTTTAATGGCTCTTGGTATAACATTTCCAGATACCAGAGTAAGTTATGCCAGAGAGAGATATATTCATAAACATGGCAGATCTTTCAATCAAAATCAGACATTGTGAAGGTTGGCTGCAGTTAAAGAAGATGTGAAAGGAAAAGTGTGATACAGTGTTCTCTACAGGCAAACATGAATCCGATCCACCTGCCTTGCTGAGAACATCTGTTCCTCACTGAATATTTTGTGCATTTTCTAATATACGACAAGCATGGGAGGCTTCTATCAATGGGCTAGAGGGATTAAACAATCTAAAAAATTTACCACTAGCTAAAATTTGAGTTGCTGCCTAGTCAATTTAACTAATAATATCACTGGGAGTCTAAGTATTAGCAAGAAAAATAAGTTACATATGGCCAGTTATGGTTAGCAAATTAGCAAAACTTTCTAACAACATGCTTTTTCAAATTAGATAACGATAATGCCAAAGGTGTCAAAGGATATGCATTATTTTAGATTATCAATATCTAATTCTGTATATGAAAACATTTCACTAATGTAGGGCCAGGGTTTTCTCATGTTCAACATTGCAATGTTGTGGTTTATCCAATTTTAAACACACTTAATAAATAATAATAATAATAATAATAATAATAATAATAATAATAATAATAATAATAATAATAATAATAATAATAATAATAACAACAATAATAATTATTGTTGTTGTTATTATTATTATTATTATTATTATTATTATTATTATTCATTCATTCATTCATTCATTTTCTACCGCTTATCCGAACTTCTTGGGTCACGGGGAGCCTGTGCCTATTCCCAGGCGTCATCGGGCATCAAGGCAGGATACACCCTGGACGGAGTGCCAACCCATCGCAAGGCACACACATGCTTTCATTCACTCACGCAATCACACACTACGGACAATTTTCCAGAGATGCCAATCGACCTACCATGCATGTCTTTGGACCGAGGGAGGAAACCGGAGTACCCGGAGGCAACCCCCGAGGCACGGGGAGAACATGCAAACTCCACACACAAGGTGGAGGCGGGAATCGAACCCCCAACCCTGGAGGTGTGAGGCGAACGTACTAACCACTAAGCCACCATGTCCATAATTATTATTATTATTATTATTATTATTATTATTATTATTATTATTATTCTCATCCACATTGAGTTGGTCTTACTCAATAATAATAATAATAATAATAATAATAATAATAATAATAATAATAATAATAATTAATGAATAAAATATCAGGCTGAAACAAAATGACATTTATGCAAACTGTTATTTTCTTGAGCAAATTTGTCACACTTACCAGGTTTGACACTTTTATACTCTCTTGTGATCCTGTGCCTGTCTGTACTGGGATCAAGAGAGAGGAACATGTTAGTGTGAAAGCGGAGAAGAAGAGAGGAAAATAAAAATACAACAGAGACATCAGCAGGCAGAGAACTGGGAGAGTGCAGATAGATGTTGGAAATTGAGTAATCCCCTGTCTTAGTATAAAGACTCATTCTAGATCAATTGGATGCTGCAGCCAATAACTGGGAATGTGTGTTTTTTTCTTTTCACAGAAAGCAGAGTGTATGTGTGTGGGAGTGTGAAATTGCACTAGCCAAGGGAACTCAGGTGCTAAGCAGAGATTGGCTGCACTATCAATCTAAAGTCACCCAAAAATTAACTTGTTACTATTATGGAGATGTGAAACTGGCTTTCAGTCAAAAGAAAATATATAAGGAATCCTCTATATGGGAATAATGGAGAGGGGGGTATTGGTGGATTATAGATTTATTATTTAATTATAAGTTTATATAATAAGAAATGTCTTACATTTATACCAATATTATTATTTTTCAAAACACTACAAAAAAATAAGACTTAAAGACTGATTGTGTGGTTCTCATATGCAAATGTTTTCTCATATGCAAATATTTGCAGTAGACATCAACAGCTACTGTTATGCCTTTAAAAAAAAAAAATTTGTCTACATTTGCTCCATCCATTCTCTCTAATGGTGTCCCTCAAGGCTCAGTGTTCGGTCTTCATGTACTCCTCTATGCCACCTATATCCATTTGAGTTCTTGATGGAATTTCATATCTTCGCATGTCTACAGTAATGATAATATCTATCTTTCTCTTCCTGCATCCCAAAATCTCAATCTGGAAGTGAGCTCCCTGTTCACACATCTGTATGCAATATTATGCAGATTTCTTCTGCGCAATAGCAGAAGTACCCAAGCGTTTCTCTTTGAGAGGGCACTCAAATGCTTATTCAGTCCTTCGGCATCTTAAGACTTGACTACTACAGCTTCCCCTTGGCTGCTAATCCTGCATCATCTATTGGGTCCTTGCAACTAATTTAGAATTCAGCAGCCTGACTTGGATTTAATCGATCTCATTTCACCTATGTCACTCCAACGCTGCATTTCCGTTTGCTGTGATGGGGCTCTAAATTCCTATTAAATTGAAACCCTAATGCTTGATTACAAAGCCAAAAATGTACCAGTTGTCAATTATATAATTGTAATTCTCAAATCCTGCACCACACACCATACCCTTTTGAGCCAAAAGTATAGCTCACCTTGACCTTACAGTTTTTAAGACACAAGGAAGACAGGCATCAAGTCTTTTCTCTGGACTGGTATTACAATAGTGAAATGTATTTCCCATGGGTCTTTAAAGATGAGCTGAGTCCCTCACTGTTTTCTCATAAGCACTTGAACCTACTTGTATTGACACGGCATCTTTATTTGACATTTCCAGTAGTTGGAATCTATAATCAATCCTAGCACTCAAGACAAGCAGAAAACAAAGTACGTAAGTTGCTTTGGATATTTGTATACCAATGGCCGGGCCCTTTTTTCATGATGGCGCATCTGTTTTTTTTTATATAATTCTGCAAGTTATGCTATTTTTCCTGACTTCCTGTGTAGTTTGCTTCAAGTCTGGAAACTAAGTAAGTAATAGAACTTGTTCAGTAGGTTTTTACAGTCTGTATGTGCTTCGTGACCCCACCAGTGCAAAAATAAATAAAAAATAATAATAATAACATTTTCTTCACATGCACAATGGTAAAAAAAAAAAAACGTTTTTCTTCCACAGGTTTGCTTGCAATCTTTGATCCCAATGATGCCACAGCCACCCAAGAGCAAGAGTCCTAAGCAGCAAAATTGCCCATTATTTCTGGATGGGAAAGACGGTATTACTCTCTCCCTTTAATGGTTCCAAGTTGCTTTCAAGATCATTAAGAATTTAGCATCTTCCCTCCAAAAGGCAATAACATCAGCAAATCAGTCATAGGTAGTGAACTTTTTTAGAAGAGGCAGAATGTCAAAAATGACTGATGACCATTCAACTGATTGCTCTTACACAATGGACAAAAGGCTGCCTGGGAGCCTTGGATGTGACTTGTGTCTGAACATTTTGTAGTTCAAATTCTTTCCCACATGACAATCTCGTTGTACTCTGTGTGAATATATGTCAGACTGTTCAAGTTAATTTCTTCTAAACACCAAAGATACCAAGTGCCTCCTGATTAACTACCTTATACATCAGTTCCTTATTTTTTAATCCTTAATAAAAGTATCACTCTTAATATCTGCATACTGTCTGTTCTTGAAGGCATTTTTGCTGTTGTGCAACATGAGAAAATCAGCGAATTACACAGTGATCTAGCAGAGGGGAAGCTGATTACAGTGGTACTCACAGAATGTTTTATTTTAACAGATATGCCTTCACTTCTGGTGCTAAGCCAAGAGATTAAAAGAGCAAAGCTTCAGCAAAGCACTATAGGATCCATCTCTGTGGGTATAAATGTATAAATAAAAATGCAAATACAGATGGCTGTAGGTTCCTCAGTAAAGGCATCCTCAAAAAGAAAGGCAGAACAGAGAAGGGAAGAGAACAACACCCCATTTTTTCCCAACCATGATCAGAACCACATAAACATATAAAACTGCAGTCATAGCCAACATTTATCAGTCACCCTGCAGACTCGTTCGTGATATATTATGTCAATTTTGGGTTTTATTTTACTGATGATAAAATGAAAAGAAAAAAAAAACAGGTTGTTGCGTCCTGAATTACAATGACAATAACAGACCGATATTATATATGACTAACAGATACTATATATTATATCCTTTAAATGGCTTAAGGCTTATTATTTAAAAATGTTTAAGGATAAATGTACATTATTGCCATTAACGCCTCTGTATACTTCCTTTCTGAATTAAACTCTATTTTAATATTATTTTTAAAACTGTATTTCAATAAGAACTAATCAGTCATGTGTTTGGCCTACATTACAAGTCTAAGACAAGCCTTGTGGTTGAACATCCCTTGTGAACCAGGCTGAACAGATGCCAGAAGTGTATAATGCGTCTTCAGGAATATTGTGGAGAATTTCAGATATAGGGTCCTGCAAGCCTAATAAAGCTTCTAATGATTAAATCTGTGATCTAAATTAAAATCATCTTGTAGACCAAAATTTAATTGAGAGATTTAACAAAAGAGCTAGTCTCTGTTATAGTATTATAGGGTGTAAAAAGTATAATAAACGTTATCTCATTAGCAAGCTGAACATTTGAACAAGTCTCTTTCTAAAAGAACTAATAATACTTTTGCAATTACTATTTATTTATTTATTTATTTATTTATTTATTTAAAAAATTTCTCATCGCTTTAAAAATATGGGTTATTTTTGTGAAGATACATGACATACATTACCAATTCTTTGGGGGTTGAATACTTATATTTTTATTATTTATTATATTTTCTTTTTGTGATTAATTACAGCTTATATACTTTATGTTAAATTTTCTTGTGCATTCAGAATCTATTTTTCAGGTCATTTAAGAGGAAGAGTTGACAAAAATATTCTGTCTTTGACATATCTATTTTCCCATAGCTTCCTTTGTTTGTTCTATTTGTTATTAGTTTCAAACCTTTCAGAGCAATACAGCAATACAGCAAAAATATAATGTGGATGTTATCTATTCTATATCTGTTCTCAGAGAGGAAACAGCTAATCTTAGTAGATCTTGGCACAGCTTTAGCAGATTACTGGACCTGAAGATGCTTTATCATACTATACCATGTCTCTTTCTAATGAATGCCAGAATGTGGACCAGATTTTCAGATTTCCCAAAGGGACAGCGATACTATAGTTATCGATCTACAGTATGTACCCCTCCATCAGCATTGTGCAATGTGAGGTGGCATCAGATGAGTGTATGCAAGCTCTGAGATCCTGGGGCAACTGGTAACATCAGCATGCTATGCAAATCAGGTCATGGTGCTTATTTTTGGAAAGCGCTGTGATTTCGCCGCTGTTCAGGGACACTAGATCTTCCGGCATGAGGGTGTCTCCCAATTTTGCAGGATTTCAAAAGCATGCACATTTTCTGCAGGTCTTCTCTGTGTTAGAGTCTGTGTCAGTAGAAACACTGGGGTGTGTGTGAAGCTTCTGTTGCCATAAATTAAAATAATGAATATGTTAAATGGTATGCCCCCCTCTGCCATCACCCATGCCTTCCAACCACCTGCAATGACACTTTTTTCTTGTTTCTTTTTGGACTCAGTAGTGGCTATTTATGATAAAGCTAGGATTACAATAGCCTCCGTGCAGGAGGCTTCTAATCTTGTTGGTCCAACATCCTGCTTTTTATTCTTGGTGTCTTTTGTGGGAATCAGAGATAAGGGCACCCTAGTACATAGCTTAAATCCTACATACGAGAATGAGAGTATGGAGGTTCTGTGGAGTCAGCACTTAGCCGCCACGCCTAAGAGCCTGCTTTCTGTCTGCCATCATAATCCATCTTCTGTCCATCCAAGCAGTACAATGTCTGAGACAAAGGCTGCACCTAGGTCCTTCCACGATCAATCAGATTACGGATAGCATTCTACAAATGAAAAGCAGAGAGAGTCGGTTTCCTGCGCAGGCCACAATGCATATAGATTGCCATGGGGTTCAAACACTCTCTTCATGTTCTGTTGACTCATGTGGTCTTAAGAGGAGCACAGCTGCAGTGCATCAAAGAGAGATTCATACACTCAGATGAGTGGTAGGGTGAAAGAGAATGAGACAGAAGAAGCAAGAACACAAGCAGTCCAAAAGGCTCATCACCACTTATATTATGCCTTAAGATTGAGACATATACAGTAAGAGGGTTTCTGAGATTATAGCAGATGAGCTATTCTTCTGTACAAGCTTAGGCATGCTAGACAAACTGAAAATAGGCCATTTATTCCAAATAAGCATTTACAGAATGCCTTAAAAATCAAGGGGGAAAATGGAGGACAGTATTAAATGGAGACCTACTGCCTGTCAGGAATTCTTTCAAAAGCAAATCAGTCCTATATTGATTGTGTCATTTTAGCAATACAGAAGCTAAGAAACAGTCAGTGAGAAGCATTTGTGCCAGACTCCACTGAACTTGAAGAGAGAGCTTGGAGTGGAAGTACTGTATATATTTACTCATTCACATTTGAACAAAATGAACTACTGTAAGGCAATGCAGTTAGCAGATCTGTATTCAGTTAGTTCCGACCACAAAATCAAGATCACGATTATGTTAAGGGAACTGAAATACTATTGCTTTTTGCTAGCAACACTACCTCTAACACTGCTTTCGTTCAGAAACTTATTAGTCCTTTTCAGTCCCATTCCAAGAATCTACAGTATCTGATCAAAATCTTAAACGGATATGCCACAGGCGACGAGCTCTGCTGTCGTAATCCTATGAAAACAGGACAGTGAAAGAAAAACCTTGAGGATGTTTATGCGGAATCTTTCCCTTGTACTGTGTTTGCACATGCAGCTACTTATTACCTCATTTATAAAATGCTCTAGGGAAGGTCTTTCTAAACTCAAAAGTTCTAAATTCCACTTATATATTTGATAAACAGGTTTTTAAACTATATAATTGGATTTTCAATTCAATTTTAAAACTGTTGTAGGTGTTGTCCTGTTTATGATAGTAGTCCTCTGAAGTATAATGTTTCTCCTGCCTTCAAGCTTCCTCTAAATATGGCATATAAATATGTGTATAAATATTTTCATGCCTGTAATTTGGCTGGTGGAGAGAAATAGCGTTGCAATTTTCCTTACTTCAATAAATCAAAACAGCCTTTTCTTTTTGGCATACATACAAAGAATCAATCCCTGAGAAAGGCTTAATATTAGTTTTGCAGGTGTACATGACCTAAATATAATGGATATTTAAATGGAAGAATGTATCCTACATGTAGTTTTAGGACTGTATCAAAGAGTTTTTTTGTTTTCCTCTGCATAGTGAAACTGTCTGAAGGAACTGCTCTTTGCTCTGTGGCTGTCAGGCCCAAAGTTGTATATTCAGTCAAATCAAATCAAATCAAATTTTATTTGTCACATACACATACAT
The DNA here is from genome assembly GCF_022655615.1 of Tachysurus fulvidraco. Taxonomy (NCBI): domain Eukaryota; kingdom Metazoa; phylum Chordata; class Actinopteri; order Siluriformes; family Bagridae; genus Tachysurus; species Tachysurus fulvidraco. The sequence continues at coordinate 13,886,717 of NC_062527.1, forward strand.
ACAGAGTACGTCATGCAGTGAAATGCTTTTTGCATCTGTCCGGTATTCAAACATAAGGAATGCAATTAGGGATATAAAATATATCCAAAAGGAGGTAAAAAAATAAAAAAGTATAAACTATATAAAAAAGAAAAATGAAAAAAAGGAAAAGAAAACTATATAAAATATGAAAATATAAGTGAAAAATAATGTATATACATAAATATACATAAATGCGTATTATGAATAAGATCCTGTTAAGATCCCTGTTTAAATGTAACTTCTGCGTGCTTAAGACATTCACCTGATTGTCATCACAATGCTCCCTTTAAATGATGCAGACTCATTCGGTATGTTTAAATGTAACCAAATAATGCATTATTGTAATGTATTGGTAGCACAATTGGACTGAAATGTCTTCATGTAAACACCTAAATGGATCCAACTGAGTTTATTCTGAATGAAATTCTGATTAGATTGAAAGAGGAGTAAATCGTTTGAAGGCTCATCCTGTAGGCGTCATACTGTATAAGCATAGCTCCATCATTGTGTCTGTTTGAGACCAAACCTCTGTCTGTCTTGATTAATATTTGACCATAGTCTGCCTGTTTGCTGATCACTTGGCCTTTAACCTGCCTCACATTTCTGAGCATTACTTAGTCTTTTGATTTATCTGCCACCAGGTTTTTAATAAACTATTAAACCTGCAATTGCACTTGTCTGTCTGCTTCAAGTGGCACATCAGCTGGGGTAAGTTCAGTCATTATACAAAGCACCTAGGGGGTTTCTGTGAAAAAGAGGACAGTCTACAGGACAGTCTACAGTACAGACATCTTTTCAAGTGTTTGGTCACCCCAACTGCAAAGACCCTTCAGTAGTGCAGTCTTAAAGGTTTCCACACAGACTTCTATCAGCTTTCTGGAATTCTGCTCTTGGATGCATTTTGAGTGTCTCTCCAAAAGCAAAACGTCAGAATTTCCCAAGAGAGAAGACGAAAATTGTTTTTGCTCACATAATAAAAGGGAAGGTGAAACTTCTTGAGTTTTTATTCTCCAGTCCAAAGGTACAGCTAAGAAATGAGGACCAGTATTTGAGAAAAATTGCCTGTTATTGGACTGTTATCTGCTTAGACTGATAAAAAGGAAGAATGATAATAGCAGAGTGATTGAGGTACTGTACATTAGCGATGATGAAGAAAAAAATATGGAAGTTGTTTAATAAACCACTGAGATAAACTGTTTTAAAACCAAAGATAGAATGTGCAGGTCACACGATGGGGGTCACAAACACACCAATCAATAAAGAGTCATTAAGATGGAAGAATCAATGGCAACAAACATTGAAGCTGGGTGTTAAGGCTGATGTCTTTTCTTTTTCAGCTGTCTGTGAAAAGAAACTGATCAGAAGATTGTGAAAAGAGGAAAGATTACTTGATTGCTTAAGTATGAAATGCAACGAGGTTTGAATCAATTTGTTCAATTTCAGTGCTTTTTGAGAATTTGTAAGATGCACGTGCCAACATGTCTAACCTCACACCATATGCAAGTAGAAGCATGTGTGGGTTTTGGGGGATGGCAGGTATGCTGGGTTTTTTCTAATTTTCTATTTTTAAAAAAATCCTCTAATGAATCACAACAAGGACAAGAGAAATCCCAGATCAACTTTTCTCCTAAGGTCTTCACACAATTCTGATTTAAAGGTCAGACTAATATCACTGTCCTTATCCAACCGCACCACTTACATGTGAGTGTGCTCAGAATTGGTTTTGATGAAAAGCTCAACTGCATGCATTTATTTTAAAGAGTATTGGCACAGATTTTCATAGATCTGATTTACCTTCTGTTTTGTGTGTGTGTGTGTGGGGGCAGAATATATCTGAGCAGTACTGCTATATAGTTGACTGAGTTTCTCACCAAACACTCCAGCATCCCAAAAAGCCTGGGATCAAACATTAACTGGACACTGTTGGTGTGGTAGTTACTGAGAAGCTTCATGCTACTCGATTAAAGCAAACTGCCATAAGTTGTTATTGGTTATATGTCCTACAAGAATCAGTGCTCGGTCCACTTCTTTTCATACATTTATCCATTTTCTTAGGGTCCTTTTAGACATGCAGCATTACCTCTGTTTGAATCAAACCTTGTTGTATTTCAGGCCTTGATTTTGAGACCACAAAACTCACATGTGGGCAAAAAAAAAGCCATTCCAAGACTGTCTGAGTGAGGTAGTTTTGTCCTACTTCGAAGCTAACTCCAGGCTATTATTTGTAGCTCTGCCGTTCTGGCAGACATCTCATAATGGCCGAATGCCAGCAAGACTAAACTGCTCTGTTTCCCTCCTTTCCGAAAAGGTGAAAAAAATGCAAAACCTTGTTGATGGATTATTAGATATCACTCTAGCTACATGATGCAATGATTACTTGGTGTACAACATCACACTACACTACTTTAGACAATTACCTTCAAACAAGGCCACTCAGGTGCCTTTTCAGTCTATTGTAATTCCAGGAAGTGGTACTGTAGAACTTGTCCTGGCAGTCCAAAGGTAGTCTCAGGATATTTTCAAATGCAAACTGAAAACCCACTTTATTAAGCACTTCCAAAGTAACTTTGCTTAGTTCCTTATGTATGTACAAGATTCTTTGGCTTCTTTTATGTTTGGTCTCAAGCCTATGTGGTCCAGTATGAGGATTTGTGTTCAAGTCAGGATTTGTGTTCCAAATCAGTTCAGTGGGCATCACAAGTTATTCTGAATTATTCCCAATTCTGGAACTATTGTTAGCCTATCAAAATAGAGATTGAATGAAAGTTTGATGAAGGCTTGAATGCTTTAATAAAAATATTAATCAGTTTAAGTGTTAAATGAAACTTTGCCAATTCCAGGTTAGGTGTTCTCTTTATTTAAGTCTTGTAAAATACATCCAAATCTATAATGCTAATTTATTTTTTATGTCAACCCTGTACACTAAAATTCTAAACAACAGCAAATCATACACAGGAAACCTATCTCTGCATTTTTTTTTGTCCTTCAGAATTTTTGAAGGATACTTCAGGGATACATGCTCCAACATGACTAACCTCACACACCACCAGAGGACTGCAGAGGTGTAGATTGCATCGGAAATTCGTCAGTTCTGTAAGCGTATGTGGTTTGGGGGAACAAAGGAGGGGATCTCAAAGCATTGTGCTCATGAATTCTTCACAAGGGAGAAGAGTAGAAACCTCAGGACACATTTACTCATGTGCTATTCATAGCACCTGCCAACCAACTACAAAACAGCACCTGGCAGAGATTTTTTTGGAGAGAATCCTTCCTCACCTCATCATGTGGCAATAAATAGTGTGAACTGCATACGTTTCTTTAAAAGAGTGTTGGCACAGATTCAAGTAAAGGTGTCATTGTATCTCCAGTGTTGTGTATTATGAGTGAGCAGTCTTGGGAAAGCCACAAACTACTCTCTATGCTTTAAAATACCTAAGCTACAGCCAAAGCTAGCATTTCAAATTAGCATAGAATAGCTAGCTACGTTACAAAAAAAATGAAAAACATAGAAGTTGCTTTGTCAAACCAATAATTAAACTACTGTTGCAACTCACTGGTTTCAACCCAGTTCTGGAGCTAGCATTAGCTTTGGAGCAAGCATTAGCATGACATTTGCTGCTTGCTTAGCTTGCAGTTATGCATCATTTGAAGAAGAAGCCATGTCTAGTGTGCTTGGTTTGACAGCAGGTCACAAGGCATTCACAACTAAACAGCTTCATGACAGTCAGAAAAGGTTTATGGTCATTGAGCAGGTGGCGTATGGCAAACAAATGAAGCATAGGCAGTGGATAATGGCTAGCCTAAAGCATGTAATCTGAAAACGTTCCAGAAAATGCACTTAGAATGCTCTTCGTGTGATAGCCTGTGGCTCATATCTTATAATTACTCATGCAATCACACACTATTTTATCATTACTCTTTGGGGTGGCTGCAATTACAGCAATAATAAACACAGACCAATTCAGCAGTTGTTGTCATATATTCATTTGAACAGCATTCACAAAATTACAGCAGTTAGTCCTAAATGCTTGGGATTTCCCTCATCACAAACATAGCAGTTGAAAAATAATAAATCCTCTTTTGCATGGTGCTTAGAGTTGAATTATGTATGTACAGTGAGGTTAGATAAGATGTGACGAATAACTCAGTAAAGGTAAAGAGTAAATGATAAATGTATATAGTATATAGTGTTAGTCATAATAGTAACTAGTAACTAGTCAAATTAAACTTGTGCTCAGATGTAACTAGTAATGTAATTTAAATGCTATTCAGATGTCATGTTAGAGTTACATGTGCGGGGTGGAGTTTAAACAGAGATGTCTCAGTTATACGTGAACCTGACACTGGATTGCTTGCATCATAATTTTTAGTGCTACTTTATAAGCTGTCAAATAATGCTGGGTGGAATCCATATTGTTTATACACTGCTCAAAAAATTAAAGAAACACTTAATCATCACAATATTTCACTTCAGGGATATCAGTCTGCCCAGTTAGGAAGCATAAACCATTGGGAATTAGTTTCAATTTGCAAATAAAATTGACAACAGATGCACTAGAGAGGCAAAACAATACCACAACAATCTCATCAGGGGTATGCTCAGATGTTGTCGAGGGAACATACAGGCACAGGTGGTCATACAGACTACTGACATGTATTATAAGTTACCATGATAAAATGTATGCGTCATTCAAGCCTGTAATTGAAATGTTTTACTTTGATTTTTAGTGCGAGTTTGTATCCAGCCCTCAGTGGGTTGATGATTTTGATTTCCACATTTGTTCTCAATAAATCATAAATGTATATAAGTAAAGAGTTTCAACTTGAATGTTTCATACTTTCAATGTGTGATTTAAGTGTCCCATTAATTTTTTGTGCAGTCTGTAAAATAAATGTGCAGAGATTTGTATGATAATTCCAATAAGGCCGGTTTATGCAGCAATATATTGGCAGTCAAAGTTTAACGTGTGGAAGGCAGACAATGAACAAATGATGCAACATTACTTCAGATATTTTTGTGCTATTATACACTAGAAACCTTCAAGAAAACACCACTACAAGACTTACACACATACTGTATGCTGTGTGACATGAGCTACTGTCAGAACCATCATTCTGGAGGACACTGCAGTCATGCTTTGCTGATCCTGCGGTGATGAAACTTTTGATTTCTGGAACTAACTTTCTCAGCTCAAGTAAAAGCTACAGATCTTCCCTGTAGGAAAATGCCTTTGTCTGGCCTAGAAGACATTAGAGAGATGGTGTGGGAAGACATCAAACTGGGCATGTACTGTGAGCATGTGAAGGTTCAACTCCCAAATGGTGTTCACCATTTTACTCTTACATTTATTTAGTTGGCAGAGTTGTTTATCCAAAGCCTTTAGGTCAAGGATAAGGCAATTCAAGCACATAGGCTTTAAAGGACTTGACATCTGAAAGCAGGAGGAACTAAGAGGGCTGCAACTTAATACAGGGTTTAGAGTAAATGTTAGTGCTCAACACACATCTTACAAACACCAGCTGCAGTCAAATCATGTAATAAATGGCAAAATGGCATAACAAGGAGAAGAAAAATATATATAATTAATAATATAATTACTATTATTGTTATTATTATTGTATTATTTAATTGTATATTTATTTATTTTAGATTGTGTTAAACTCCTTGAGGCAAAATTTTGATTTGTTGGTTGCAGTAAGGACTCCTGTAAGCATTTGAACAGACTCAATCCACAAGAATGAAAATGTGTGCCTGTTTCTGACGGTATAATGTAACTTAACTAAGGATGACATCTCCACAATGTGTTGTATGAAAGTAACTTGGCCTTGAGTTGTTCCCCTTGGGTTCTTGTCATATGTCAATTGGACAAATCTAATGCTCAAGTTACTATGCTGTCATTGTGTTAAAGCCTGATACAGTGTCTTCAGGAACTCTAAGCCTACAGCTGGCATTTGATCATTTGTAGTGATTACATTGTTTCAACACAATTACATATGAGTATTTTCATGTAAAAAAGATTGGTGGTATGAAAATCATACCAAACAATAAAACTAATAAATGTTCTCATTGAAATATTATTTTAAGAACCAGTCATAGTACACTTTTCCAGTCCAGTCTCTGTGATTATGTGTACTTGTTTAGAAATGAAACTAAAGAGTTTGTTTGTTTGTTTGTTTGTTTGTTTGTTTGTTTAATAATGCAAAGCAAAACCTCAGAAATCCATATTTATAATAATCCATAAATATGATTCATACATATACCCTTTTTGAGACAAATATTTAAACTTAAAAAATGTCAATTTTGTTGACCTAATTCTTCAAATACTGTATGCTTCTGGGGAAACCTTCAAAGGTTTTAAAAATCCTTGACTATAAGAAGCTTAAAAACATTGATTAAGTATTTTTAAGTGCCTAGTGTGCTGCTATAAGCTGTAATATTTTGTGAATATGATGACGTGTCCCTTACATATTGTAACAGACCATATTGCCAACGTCAAGTTAAAGTACATACAGAATGCTCCCATACATTATCCTTATTTACACCATTGTCTTTGTTTTGCCTGAATAAGATTTATTGGTCTTCTTCAGCTAGCTTATATTTAGTGGCCATATTTCCCAGTTGTTTTTCTATAGTTTTTTCCATGTTGGGAAAACCAATTCCCATATTCAGTTTAAATGCACCAAAACACTGGCACCAGAGAAACACCACTACAACCAAATCAGTGTTACATCACAAAGAAAAAACAATAAAGTCACCTTGATGTGAAAAAATAAACAGCAATCTGGTCTCTGAATTGTTCCTCAGTGTCAGAGTCTGATGTCACCAAACAGCCCCAGATCACACCAACCTTTAATTATTGCATGTTTACAGTGACATTTATATCTCTGCTTATGTGTTTACCATAGCAACACTGTTCCAACATTCACTCCTTCTAACAATGTCACAATGTTAGTTTAGTAAGAGAAATGCCACAGCCATTCGGCCCAGCAACCAAATAACACAGCAGGAATGAAGTGCAATGTTTGTTCTTCCTGCTTCATTAGACCCATGCTATTGTGGCATGGTCAGAAAAAAATGAGTGGAAGAAAAAGAGCATGCTAGGCTCATTACCTCCCTCTAGATCACACAAATTCATTTCCACTTTGGTAAACCTTTCAATGGCCCATTCATACTGTGTGTGTGTGTGTGTGTGTGTGTGTGTGTGTGTGTGTGTGTGTGTGTGTGTGTGTGTGTGTGTGTGCATGCATCTGTAGACTGTAATGGCTTTCAAACATGCGGTTGTACCTGTAAATGTTACAGTAATTCACCAGGATAAAACAGAGCAGGATAGAATGAACATAATAGACTTTCCATTAGTATTAGTATTTACTGTCCATTATCACCCAAATGACAATGGGTTTTATTTAATTTCAATTTTAAGCTATAGTGTGATGGTAGATTTTTGTACTTTCCCCTGCAGGAATAGATGAAGACAGACAAAGAAGAATCATTGTAACTGGACTACAATATGGTTCTTTTAAGGCATTTATTCATGAAATACACACTTTTAAATTTTTCAACAAAAGCGTCCATAAAATTGTAAGAAACTCCAGCCTAGTTTTAAACTCAGACTCCTTTAAGTGTAGCCATGGAAACCATCCATATTACATGTGCAATAAATAATCATAATACGGTTAATGAAGACACAAAAAGAAACATGGCACCACATTAAGTGCCAAAGTTCAACCCCCAAAGGTATAAGTTGATGAGAATGAAACATTAGTGTAGAACGTATGTGAGATGAGGACTGAAAGGATTCGTTCAGTGACCTGAGCGCCTGACGGAAACAGAAAAGAAGCAATGGAGTTTCTTGAGCTGAAACCAGGATCCATCTGAGAGATGTATATTGCACATTTTTCCTCCTCATAAACACAATGAAGCATCCGAGCAAAGATGAGACACTCTCGCAGTCGAACCTGATCAGATTACAGCAGGCGTGTTGTAGCCAAAGAGCAATAACACACACATCAGTTCAATGGAATTACAGGCATAAGACTACATGCAGAAAGACAGAAAGGACAGTTGTGACATGTTCATTTTTAAGCCCTGTATGTGTTCAAAAGAAAGAAAAAAAACACACACAAATAATTCAATGCAAAAAAAAAAAAAAAAGACACCAGATCGCATGACATATCAAAAAACAGGCTACTGCAAAGAGTCAATTATTTTTTTACAGTATAAATAAATACAATTTAAAAAAAACAAAGTTTGGACAGTATTTATGGCTCATAGGAAGGTGCCACTGTCAATGTTGGTCCTGAAAATTATTTGTCATTAATGCAATTAGAAAGTTAGTTGTTTTTTTTTTTTTAAAGAAAGCCAGGTTTAGAAGGTGTAAAGTTTGGTGCCTTGTTAAGACGGATGGGTGTTGCCACGCATGTAACTGAAACACCTGGCAAACCACAGTCACTGACCAATCGTTAGCACCTTTCAATCAGTGTAACCATGGCAATATGTTCAGGATGCAGTCCTAGCAGAGAGGCTTGCTGGTGAAGATCTTTCCAATGCCTCTGTATGCAGAATTCTCCATCCTTCCCCCATCAGGTTCTTTGCTCAATTGTTTGAAAATACACACGCAGGTTTAGGGATTAATGATAAGCTTAATGTAAGGTGAAAACAATCAGAGGTATAAGAAAGAAAAGAAAAAGTTTTTTTTTTTATAAAAAAACAAAACGGAAAAAAAACAAAAAAAAAAAACTTTCATGATAGTATCTGACTAAATTGTGGCCTAAACAGATCCAGAATGATCACCAATGAGGGAAGTGTCTAAACAAAACCACACACCAGTACTGAGAGAGATAAAGAGGGATCTGGCACCGTCCAGGTCTCTAAACAGAGGCCTTCAGAGTGCCGGGCATTCAAGGGGCACTCACATAATCTTCTTACAGCCTGTCTGTCAAGTGTAGCGCTGATGTCTTAATGCAGGCCTGAATAGTTCCTACTCTCTCAGATGCAATGCAGGTGTGAGATTTTCACTTTCACATGCAAAACAAAAACAAAACAAATCTTGTGCCCGTACAGACTTAACAGTAACAGGGTACTGCACTTCAGACCAGCAGGGTCTGAAAAAGGCAGGTGGAGCTGTGTTTAGGAAAAGCGTAGACGTAATGAAGCTTTGCCAGAAACTGTTTTTCTTAGTTGCATGGATGGGGATGGATGGTGCAGTCGTGATATTTCTGCTTATACTGTAATAACACAAGAAAAAGAACATATGGGTTTGTGGATATTTCCCCCCCACACACAGCCTGGAGAAATGAGCTTATACAAAATTCGAGAGCACCAGACACAAAAAAGCGGCTCTTTTTTACCATCCACTGCTCTGAAGCATAAGCCTTCTTTTTTTTTTTTTCCTTTTTTTTTTTTAAACAAAGTGTAGAAAACATTAGCACCATTTATCAACTCAAAAGAAAGACAGCACCACCGGCCTTCTCCACGAAGAAAAAACAAATCCAGACCATTTTCCGTTAATCCTGAACTGTACTCATGTAAAAGAAAATGAGTACATGAAATAATACAAACAACAATAATAACGCATGTGCTTGTTCCATTTCAGACTATTCATGGTGATTCGCTGGCCTGGTTTCATGATTTCATCCAGTAATACAATGAATTAGCACAAAAATGAGACGGCTGTAATTAAGGTGTGGATTGCTCATGAACCATTCAGGACTAGGTCAAAAATACCTAAAATATACAAATAAGCAGAACCTGTGCTTTAGAAACAGTAAAGCATAACATTTCTTCATTACATACTGAAATAGTTCACATTATAAGACATCAATACAAAATAAGCACATCCAGAGAGAAAGGATAAAACATGATACAGGCAGGAGATCTGATGCGAGACTGTAGTCTTTAACACAGAACAAGATGTGTAGTAACTTGGAGAACCAAATAAAATGAGATTTGGTCAAGCTGGTTTTGGCATTTTACCCGTGTGAAAGTAGACACACAGAATGAGTGAGCAGCTAGAAGACCTCATATGTACCACTTCATTCCCTGTCTACCGAGTAGGTGTTTTTTTATTTTATATATATATATATATATATATATATATATATATATATATATATATATATATATATATATATATATATATATATATTTTCCAAAAAGGAGACATTTTATTAAAAATGAGATATCAAATCTCAGTATCAAAACTTGATTGTTATTATTTCATCACTGAGTAGCTGAGAGGAAAATGGTACTGAATGTACTGATAGAGAGCCCTTTAGACATCGCTCATATGAGCTTCTATAGCAAAGTCTGAAATATTATGAATCGATGCGTCTTAAAAGAGGGCTCCAGGTTTTAAAAAAAATAAGAATTGTTAATTTCTGAAAACACGAATGGTGACAAACGGCAATTTCAGATTATTAAATACTATTTTTCTTTTATGATCTCTCCATTTTGCCTTTCACACAGCTTGCCATACAGAATAAACATGAAACCTGAAGGGTGTCTTTGAGCCTTTGGCACTAAAAAGTGGCAGAACACAAGAGATGAACGGTACAGATGGATACTCATATGGATTACATTCTTTCTGTAGAGGAGTGGGCTACTAAAGCTTCTGTGGAAACCTAAAATGCTTAAAATTCGCTTCTGCTAAACTTATAATAAAGCCTATGTATTGCATATATGGTTCTAAGACTGGGTGTGGTGTAGGGGAACCTCAGGGACGGATGCTGAGATACAGATTACGTTTTCTGTGCTGCATCATTTCCACGTCCATGTCCAGACACAAACCCTATAGAAATGTATCGCATAGTGTATTTAACACACGTCAAACAGTAAATGCTTGCTTCCGAATACAAGCTACCGTTTCTTTCTTTCTTTTTTTTTTAATGAAGGCAGTTTGTTCATTTGAAGAGTGTGATATTTTGCATGACTAATATGCCTTAAGTTAACGATCCATCATTAGACGACATTAATAACTCCACGATGGCAAACGAATAACTCGGGAGAATGGTTTAAAAGCACTGTCATTTCAAAACCGCTTTCTAATTTATATCACTGCCATTATTGTCACACAGACACTAAACACCCCCTTCAATTTCAAGGGGAAAACAAGTGTGTGTTTAGTGAGATAAGGTACCATCCCTCTGTTAAAGGACACATTCTGATCAGGAATCTCACTATGCAAATAGTCTTTATGTCCCTATATATTCACACATCTGACTTTTTAAAAGAATGTTTGAGGGGGAAGAAAAACAATTAACACCAATTTTGCACCTCAAATATAATTCAAAAACTAGGATGCGTTTGACATCTAAGTAAAAAAAAAATTCTGGACATGCACTGCCTTATGTAAGTATTCACCCCCCCCCTTAAGCGGTCTACATTTTTTAGCCTTACAACCAGGAAACTAAAAGAACTTAACAGGGATTATATGTCATGGATCAACACCAAATTGAGCATAATATTGACCACAAAGATGAAAAAACAATATAGTTTGCAACATTATGTACAAATATGCATTAATGGTGCTCTGTGGGATTTTCTTTGATAACCAAAGCCCTGATTGATTATGTTCCCAGAATATTGTTTTGGAAGTTCTTTGAGCTCATGACGCTGAGGGTTTGGGGTATTTTCCTCAACATTCTCTGGGGCCTTTCAGAAATTAGTTAATTTAATATTTAGATTTCAAATAACTAATGATTTGACATCTGATGGCCCTGAAACTAATGACAGAAACAGGGGTTGAATATTTATGCTTTTATGCTCTTTATTGGTAAATATATGGGAACTATATAAATTTCTCCTCCCATTTAAATCTTCAGGGTTATTTTGTGCAGATAAGAGATATATAACCAACATGAAGACATGGAATCCTAATTAACTATTTCAATTCCAGGTTGTTACACTACAAAATTTGGAAACGTTCATGTGGGGGTTAATACTTATGCAAAGCACTGTATCTTATGTGTTCAGGTGGAAAACTGGTGTAAATTTGGTTTCCTCGAATCATTCCATTAAAATCTGCGTTCAGTCTGAACAGTCTGTCAGTCAATCTCTGTCTTGCACTCACACACTCGCTCACTCTTACATTTCATCTATCAGTTTTTTATCTCTCTTGCATTGTAACAATTTCTATGTACAATACTTGTAAATTGAACATAAATTACTACACAAAATTTTGTCTATTCACAACTCCACGTTCGGTGAAGCAACAAAAAGGGGAGGAGAAAAAAAATGCTCTGAGACAATTCACAACTCATACGTGTTAGGAACGATGTCTTTTGTCATATAGTTGTATTTTCTGTGCTCCCGAGACGGTTGAGACCTGAACGAGTGAGTGGGCAGTGAAGATGTTTCTCCGCAGTGAGCAGTGTGATAGGACCCCCACTCAGGAGCGTACACACTGTGTGGCTGCTCTTCACTGCACTGAAGCATGAGCCATGGTCGCCATATAAAACCTTCACCGCTTTGTTTGTTGTTGGTGTGTAAACAGAGCACCGTTATAGCGTCTTGGGTCCATGTCTCTCGTCTGTACAAAAGTATAAATATATGCTTTCTCTTGTTTTTTTTTTTTTTGTTTGTTTTTTTCTTTTTTCACATATCGAGGACATAGCGGGTGATGAGTAGACGGAACGCCTGCAGCTGTTTGGCTTGGCTGAATCACCAGAGTAGCATTAAGTGAGTTGGTATTGGTTGTTTGCTGGCTCGTGTCAGGACTGTCTCGTGGGACTGGTGTGTGTTTGGTGTGTGTGTGGCATTGATAGTCTCTGCATAAATAGTGCGCTGCGCAGTCCTGGGCCAAAACAACCGTCCTGTCCAACTACAGCAAATCCATTTTGGGTCTGTAATGCAGGAGGAGGGGTGATTTCTGAAACACACACACAGGTATGATTGAAGTGAGTGGAAGGTCAACAGGGGCAGCGTGTGATGCCATTCTTCAGCTTCTTTTCTGACATTGCTCTTTAAAGGTTATACCTCTAATTACAGCTATAGTGGTAGAAAGGGCACATGGGAAGGGGGAATATTTGCTGAGCGTGGGTGTTTACAGCATGCTTAGTGCTTATGGCAGTGGATTACAGAAGAAATGTACATTTTACTCTGAATAATAGATTATTTGATTATTCTAATATATTATTATTATTGTTGTTATTATTGTTATTATTATTGTTGTTATTATTATTATTGTTGTTGTTATTATGATTATTATAATATGAAACATCAGATACTTTTAATGACAACAACCCAGATAATTAACCCAAAACGCTCATACCACGATAACATTAAATATCTGTTTACAAGAACTTAAATCAACCAGCACAAAGTCTTCGTTTCCAGTAAAAACACATTCTGAAGTGTTTTATTCCTCTTATACTGCAACAATGTGCCAATCTATTATACTTAAACTCTGAGTATCAGCCAGTATATTAAGACCCATGTTATTATTTATTTAAAAACAAACTAAAATTTACAGATTAAGATTTAAATGATTTTTAAATCACTAAAAAAACACAGATAAAACAGGACTTCACACAAAAAAATCACTCACATTACAAGTATAAAAAATATAAGTCAGAATTGTTGTATGTAAACATTTACAATCCAAAAAGAAAAATCCAATCTTTTTATTTTTACAGAATTGGATCAAATTTATTCTGTTTTCTCAAAAACCACTGAAAGTGATGCAGAGTATCTGATACTGATATCCTGGGTATCAAAGACACATAAAGATGAATCGTCCAGGAAACATTCCTAAATGTAGAAAACTTACTAACCCTTACTCCTTTCTTAAATGTTTAATACAACCATCCATAAAAATGCCATAATACTAATAACACATTCTAACTTTCCTTTTAAATAGTTTTTTTTTTTTTTTTTGGAGTGTCCACCTGTTGTAATTAGCTATTACTACAGAAACTATTAGAACAAGTAGATTAAACATGTTGAATTATAGCCAGCATTACTGTCAGAGATACTGTTATAGAGAATTAAGCCTTTAAACCTACTGACCAATCAGATTTGAGAATTCAACAGTGTTAGAGGATTAGGGATAATCCACCAACACGCTTGAACCTCTGAACATGATGAATAATTAAAATGTGCTCTTTTTCACATCACCTCAACCTTTCAGTGGACTAAAAATATTTACCTTGAATCTCCATCTTGTAACCACCACAAATTTAAGCGTATGGTCCTTGCCTAGGATTTCTTCGTTGCATAAAATGTCCAGCTGCAGAACAGAACACACACACAAAAGATGCCCAGTAAGCAAAGCAGAGCGCAACAAGCACCCAAGAGCCCTGAACGTAGCAGACTGCTAACGAGCCTCGTGCTGGATCATATTAGACAAGCTACAAATATAACCTGAAGCCACTCCGAGGAACGTCTGCATTACTACTGCAATTCAGAAGGAAGACACATGAGTTTCAGAATGTAAAATAAAATCCCAGCCTGAGTGTCATCTGATGTGAGTAAACTAGCAGAAAATGCATGAACAAATGAATGAACAGCTAATTGAATGGGAGATCAGAAATCCACACGTAGACTGAATGGATTTTGGGAAACATGATTGAATAAAAATCTGGTTTCATAGGGAATCTCTGTAGTATTTGAATCTGGTGTTTAAACAGAAACTTGTGTATTTATGCACATACGGGAATACACTGGAGACGGAACACACCAGTTTCCGTTCCAGTGCAACTGAGAATGTCCTGTGTGTGTGTGTGTATTATGAGTACGAGAGTGTACAAACCATGCTGAGAAAACACCGAAGTGTGGAATAACCACAGCACCCCCTGCTGGAGGAGCCAGTAACCAGTAGGGTGCCCTGCTTTAGACACGACTAACAAGCTATGGTTTCACTCTATAGAGCAGCTGCAAACATCACAGCAATCCTGAAATCATGAAAAGCGCCCCAGTCTTTATTCACTATTGTTTCATTAACTTTCTTTGGTCCTTTGCGTGGTAGGAAAATTGTAGCACCAGCTTGTGCTATTTTAGGCGTTCATTATGATTGCCAGTGCCAGTGAATACATGTTCAGTAGAGAACAAAAGACATCTGACAGCTATATTGTGGCAAGCGAGGCTCAGACGGCGCCGGGTGGCAGAAGCCCACCCACAGACTTTTTCAACGAGGAAAACGGGTGAAGAGAGATAATGATTAGCCGTGTTCCAAAGTTGGCCATGAAGCTCCTGACAGGCGGCGCAATACTTTATGGAAAGCAAATGATATTACAAGAGCTTCTGTTGTGCTGAAAATACAGTGGGAAAAGCTTGAAGGGAAAGCGTGGCAGTGTGTGAACGAGCTCTGATATGCTGCACTGTGACTCGATAAGAGGGAGTGACAGAAAGGGGAGACAGATCCCAAGAGATATAACGATTCACTGCCACTGTAGCAGCAAAACTAACTACAGAATTCAGATCCAACTTAATACCCAGAGAACCCCTGCTTTAAAAAAAAATGGTGCTGTGCTGATTAGTGGTAGAAAGAACTGTTGCTGCAGTCCATTGTAAAGTGCCTGACATGAGGGAAACTCCTTTCACAGGTTCCTGTAGGATCCTAAAAGTATCTGTTCAATATAAACGATGTTTGAGTTAGGAACGCTCTGATTATATAAATCCGCATTACACAGAAGGCAGGTGATGTTCTTTCTGGACTGACCTCATTGAAAGATGTCAAGTTGAGCTTCTTGGCAATGAATTTTTTAAGATGAAGAACGGTAGCTTGGGCCGAGCAACGGATCCACTTCCGCTTGAGTCCACGGAGCTTACTGCTGTTGCACTCCAGACAGATGCTCACCTGAGAGAGAGAGAGAGAGAGAGAGAGAGAGAGAGAGAGAGAGAGAGAGAGAGGGCATTAAGAAAGTTATTAACACTGATATAAGAACATTCATGTTTTCACTCATTCATTGATTTTTCGTGTACGAAGCTGCTGTGGATCTGGGATCTAGCCTAGGAACACCGTTATCATTTACATGCACACGGGCACACATACAATTATGGGTTATTTAAATTCTAATCATCTGTCATGTAAAGTGTTTTGTTTGAAATGTAATTAGTAAAGTAGTTAAGAAAGCTAGTAAGCCGCACACAGGAAACTACAGCATTCTACAGTAGAAAAAACCAAAGCAGCCGCCTTTCCCAAGCTTGTTACTGCGCTGGGGTCAGAGCACAGGTTGAGCCAAGATGCAGTAGCCCTAGTGCAGAGAAGGTTCAGGGTCTTTCTCAGTGCAGGCTTTGGTGGTGCTGAGGTTTGAACCCATAACCTTGTGATCTGTATCCCGAGCCTTAACCCCTGAGCTGAGCTTAAGCTTGAAGCAGCTTCAATGCACCAACAAGATGCAGTTCATGGACTGTTTTCCTATAACCAGTGAGATGTCAGATAGCATACACAAGCCCTCTCACTGTTCTATAGCACTTGAAAAGGAGCAACTTCCTAAACAAAGCCACTGAAAGAACCAGATGCCATGGGTGCTCAGTCACTGTTCTGAGCCAATCTGAAGTTGTGTGTGTGTGAGTGTGTGTGTGTGTGTGTGTGTGTGTGTGTGTGTGTGTGTGTGTGTGTGTGTGTGTGTGTGTGTGAGTGAGAGAGAGAGAGAGTGTGTGTGAGTGATGGCCCAGATTTTGGCCCAGTTCAATTTGGGCTCGGCTCCTCCAGCAGCCAACGCTAATGAAGAAGGATGGAACTCCTGCGTCTAAGAAGCCTCATGGACACACCGAGCAAACACACACACACACACACACACACACACACACACACACACACACACACACACACACACACACACAAACACACACACACACACACACACACAGAGTTCTGACTGTGTTTATGGATGCTAAACACACCTCTATCTGAAGGGCAAACAGTGTGAGAGTGGTGCTGTAATCCCTGGCGAAAACCACGTGGATGAACACAGCAGCAGCCAAAAAAGAGAGCATGCTAAAAAACCCAACAGGCCAGAGTCAAGCAGCAGGGACGTGAGCCATTAGTGCGGCACAAACTGAAATATGACTCTGTGTATGAGAGCTCATGTGTGTATCATTACTGGGTCATTACCGCATAGGCGGGCCAGTTATAATCGACACAAATAGTGACACAAATGACTAATGCAGTTCGAGATCAGGCCAATTACACCTCCAGATGAAAGCAAGAGAGACTCGATGCACACATCTATGTGCAGCTCGCAAAACCAAAAGCTTCTGTAGCGTCTTAAATTTTCTACTCATCACAGTCGAAAGAATCAAAGGTAGCAGACATGCACTGTTGTAGTGAGCTGTACTGTTGTTTACAGAGAAAATACATACAGCAAGGATTCTTTTTCCAGACACTGTTGCTTTTTCAGACATTTATTAGCTGCATAAGTATGTGGCAGTTCCACAGCTACCTCTTTGTTGTCTCAAATATGTGTTAACAGGAAAAGGAAAATGTAAATGAAAGGAGAATGCGCCGATTTGTCATTCAGAATAAATGTCTGCATTACAGTTACACCATCAAATGGTTTATTTGTTTTTTTTAAAGTCAGAATAACACTAAAATTAATCTCTGGAGCTTTTTACATAGACATCATTCCTTCATTCTTCTTCAGTAACTGTTCATACTCGTCTGGTGGATCATGTCCTTTTAAAACTGGGAGTGAAGAAATATAAGTAGATCAAATATTGACCTTGGGGAAATTTCAGCATAACATTCACCTGAATGCATGATTTTGGGCGGTGGAAGGAAACCGGGGAACAAGGAGGAAACCCATGCACATTATACTGTTGTTGTTGTTGTTTTTAAGCCTGTTTAATCATGTTAATGACTAACAAGCCTGAGGTTCAACTCTATTCAAAATGCTTCATTTTACACCACAAAACTGGAATCAGCGCAAATCCATAATCTATATTAATAATAAATAGTAAAAAATATATATTAATAATAAATAGAACAAATAGTAATATATGCATAATATTGTGTGGAAAATTAACCCATGTTTATCTTTTAATAAAAAACATTGCCTAGTGTGAGGCAGTCACTTAAGTACAGCCTAAAAGATATATCCTTTAATTCAGAAGACCATGAGATGTACTTTAGTCTATCTGATTCGCACAAATTATTCACTGCTTCCTAGCTAATGTTAGCTACATGGAATTGTGTCTAACATCAGATAGCTAGCTTACTCAGCACAGAAAATGCATTCATGTAAGTAAAGGACATAACGAGATAACTACAGCCAGAATGTTACACACCAGCATGAAAAACCCCAAAGTTGGCTCTCTCTATCTCTCTCACTAACACACACACAGACACACACTCTAAAACTCTCTCTAATGGACCCAAACTGACATAGAGGTCATTTTGCGAACAAACTCAGCATGTACATGTATATCCCCAAATGTCCCTCGCTGCTCGACTCTCACTGCTATCCAGCTACACGTCAGCTAGCTGGACTTCTTATGCAAAAACAATTAGACCAGCATTACAGCTTGATTATATTCAAGCTTGTCCTTTCATAATAGCATTAAGAAATATTTTCATGGAGCCTGTAAAGCATTTCTTGTGTGCGTGTGTGTGTGTGTGTGTGTGTGTGTGTGTGTGTGTGTGAGAGAGAGAGAGAGAGAGAGAGAGAGAGAGAGAGAGAGAGAGAGAGAGAGAGAGAGAGAGAGAGAGAGAGAGAGAGAAAGAGAGAGACCCCCCTCCTGCTCTGCGACCTTGAACTAGCAATTGGAGCCAAATATCACCAACACGTGCAAATACACACACGCAAGCACAAAAAAAAAACCAAATAAAAACCCCGCAGAGATGGATGTGCTTTTTCACTGGTCTCCATCCTCCAAATGCTCCATCTTGCTCCCTTTGGTCGAGTCACACACTACACTCGCCAAATGTGAATACAGCATTCAGCAAACTCCAAGAGAAAAACTCTCTCTCTCTCTCACACACACACAGGGTTATCACATATTCACATATCTTTTCTTTTGAATTGAGGCAGTGCAGAATGTTAAGGTTCCTGCGTGCACCTAGACACCACACACACACACACACACACACACACACGATACGCACATCTCACACTGCTGAATCCGACTATTTTTCTTAATAACAGCATTTTATTTTGCACTGCACACTAGAAACAGCAGGCGATATCCATGGGCATGCATTCAGTGAGAAGGCAGAAAGTGCACAAGTAAGCACACAGCTAAATAGAAATCCTGCTCTGTATTCTGTACACAGGACGTGTGAGGACATCTCAGACACCACCCTTGGAGGGACAGTAAAAGAGTCTGAAAATGACACTCGCAGCCCCAATCTTCACTTCCTGCATTATTAAGCAGTGTGATAGGCTGAAGATGGGATGGAATACCAAACAGTCTCCTGACAGCGTCAGTGAAGTACAACAAGTCCAGTTCAAACAAAGCTGCAAAACGGTAAAGGAAAGCTATTTTTCTTTTGTCTTTTATATTGTTTCACACAGATAAAAATGTAACGGAAATGATGACAACAGTAATACCTCAGTGACCTGCAGGGGGGGATGAGTTTTGTAAAGGCCTGCTGTTACATGAAATTCCCCACCTTTGCTAGAGAATAACTCAGTCTGTCTCATAAGCATGCGTCATGAAGAGAGCCTACTGTGGCGAACTGTAGAGCAAATAGAGAGACAGAGAGAGAGATTCCCCAGGATAACGCAGAACAACATCCCAGTCAAGTACCTGTGTCCGTTCCCATTAAATGAAAAGTGAAGCTAGTGGGGAGATGATGTAATTTCCAATACAATGCTAGTCTTAACACTACACATCAACAACAGCAACCATGCTGAAGCTTCGAGCTCTGAATTACACTGCGGATGTTTTTACGTCAAAAGACATTACTGAAGACGAGACTGAAGGTTCTCAGACGCCACTGAAGGCTGCTATGCTGTACAGTCCATCAGAAAAGGAATCATTTACCGCTTGTCTACATCCCAAAGCTCGTCCAAGGTGGGAATAGCACTTTAGATCGTTTGCCAGTGTATCACAGTTCACCTTACACACACACACACACATTCACTCTAGCGACAAATCCAGCTAGCTGCAAGTTTTTTTGTTTCAGAGGAACTCAGACAACACGGAAGAAAATGATTAGTAACACACACATTATAATAGTAGAGTAGCAGGCAACCTACAGTGGTTTTTAAAAGGTGTACTGCACTACATCTAGCTGTGTGTGTTATTCTTGGTACCATAGCAATAATTATAAGCAAATACATCACAGAGAATTAGTTACAGTGCAGCTCACTTCTAAACATAATTAACAACAGTGACGATGTGCACGTCCTTACCTGCTCATCACTACGATGGTAATCGTTATCCTCCTCTGGTTTCTCCTCTCCATCCTTTGCTGCATCCTCAGATTTTACATCACCTGATTTTAAGAACAAAATACAGAATTGATTAGTAAGTTACAGTCTAATAGCCAAGCATGTCAATTTTCATTTCTGTTTTTTCAGGTTTTTTATTTTTTATTTTACAGTAAATTAATTTTCAGTGTAGATTCCTTCCTTTCAGTCAGCCTTTAATGGACCTGCACACGCCATAAGTACAGCGGGGGAATAAAAGGCCCATTTTGAAGAGCTTTTTTTTTTTTTTTGCAGCTTCTTGCCAACTTGATTTTCTATGAAAAGAGTGAATGAGCTGAAACCTGTGGTGTGGGGTTCATTACTTATAGCAGTCAAACAGGGACAGAGAAAGCTCTTACAGGCTTTTAACACCATCTTTTTCACTTTCTTCTGGTGAACATGGCTGAATTTGGAAGAATGAACCCTTTTTTTTTTTTTTTGGATCTGAGGATAGGTTGTTCTAGCACAAAGCAAACACATGTGACGTACTGATATTTACATTCAGGTGCTTGTTTAGGGTCCTTGTGCCTGTGTATTTGTTTTGCTTTTTGATAAAGGTTTTGAATCATCTATAATTCATTCCAAAGTATTTATGCATTCATTATTTATCGGCTGCAGCCCTGCCTTACACTTAGCTGGATGCGGTAGACGTAGAGCAAAAACAACAACAACTCAGACTCTCATGGTTTGTGGCACCACCCCGAAATGCAATTGTGTCAAACGGATTCCCAGTAACATTTATAATGCACACAAAACACAGACATGCCTAATTAATGAAACCACATTCATTTGCACTTCATTCCACAAGCAAGCACAAAGTGGAAATAATCAGTCTGGAAAGAAATGTCCTTCACCTCCGCAGACACTTGGATCAAAAAAACCAAATGGAAAGTATGGCAACAACTATGCCAGCAAAATGAATGATTTTAATACACACGGTCACATTAACTTTAATCAAGTTCACATTTATAACATTGTTTATTAAAGAGTAGCACTTATAACGTCTAAGCTAACGTAGCTAAACTAAGCTAAGCTGCACTGAGTGTTAGGAATGTGCTTTCGGCTGAAGAAAATAAACCATAGAAAAGAACAGAAAATGCACAGTGACAAATTGCCTTCATGGCCTTTTCATCAAGTGGAAAGAAAAGTATTCAGCCCATCTGCGGGAGGTTGTGAGTTCAAATCCCAAAGTTGCCACAGCCGTCTGTCAGGAGACCGAGCGAGCAAAACTAGCCATGGCTTTTGAGTGGGAGGGATGGCACCCCAGCATTCGACTGATAATCAGAGTGACGCTAACCAATCATGAGCATCTGTGAGCTGAAGAAAGTGCAAGAACACCTTCTGATTCTAGCGTGAGCAGCAGTTAGAACCAGCAGTTCTTCCTGGTTGCTGGCCATAGTATGCTAGGGGACAGTTAGCTAGAGGGTGGCAATTAGCGAATGAAATAATTGGGCAAGTGTGGTAAAAATATGTCTTCTTTCCTGTTTTCCACCTAAAATGAAAACTGAGGGCTGCTTTCTCTTTTCTCTTTCACCTAAAATGAAAGCTGAGATATCAAAATCTGGGGAAATGACTTCTGGAAGAAACTCTGAATATCCTAATGCTCATTTCTTATTCTCCTGTGAGAAGAGCAAGCCAAGTGAAGGAGGGCTAAACTGAAGCAGTCAGGCTGTGAAAAAGGGACTTGTTGCTGTTGAGAGGGTCGGATGAATGTTTATTCTGTGCCCATTTCTGTTTCGGACAAGGGTCTGTGTAAAGGACAGACTAATCTTCTCTTAGAACTTCTCTTAAGGCTTCTTTAATAAGCATGGAAAAAGGGATTGCCTGAAACACAGAGTCCCCTTCCGAGGATGAATTTGGAGATCGAACTAGGATAGGAGCATCCCTGAGTAATAAAAGATGACAGCAACTGAGCTAAAAGTCTTTCACCCAATGATGGAATACATTTCTTGTCTAGTCTCTTACTGCAATGTGTGTGCACCTAGAGGTCTGTGCATTGCCTTTGTATGAACGGATGTCTGTTGTGTTTCTTCCTTGACGTGTATTCAAAATGTATTTTTATTTCCTACTCTATATCCCATATATACTATGAATGTATATATGCAGTATGTACTATGCGCATATTCAAGCCGTCCGTCAAGCAGTACAGACAGTGTTAGAGCATCTAATCACTCAAGTGATCCAGTTTTGTGGAAATAGAGCAAGGAGCTTCTCAGTGCCCCACCCTCCTATCTCACATCTCCTATCGGTCTGTCTTTTTCTTTCTCTGTCTCAGAGCGAGCAGAAACATAAGCTGATGGCGCAGTGCAGCGGTTAAATGAACTATTTCTTGCTGAGGCGTAGGCCTGCCAAACGTGCTGTGACAGTCAGGAATGAGAGACCAATTCCACTTCCATTTGAGCCTTAATTACCAAAGTAGGGCTTGCGCATTAGGCCAACGATTAAGGCTGCAGGCTTGGCAGGCCCCTGGGTAGCCATCCACAAAGCCATTAGCACCTACTACAGCGCACTTACTGCGCAGTAAAAGACACGCACTGTAATTGGGCCGAGTGACATAACAAAACAGGGCGTGGGTGGAGGGAGATGAAATAGCAGATGCGACGGATGCTCCTGTCTGAAAGTGAACGATAATAATACTAACGATCTGTACTGATGCTCTCCTGTGACTTTAGTTTTATATCAGCTACAGTATCAGAGAGAGCGAAAGACAGTGCAAGAGGAACGTACCATTGCGCTGCAGGTCCAGGTGGGCCTTCATGTTGCACAGTTCTCCTTTGATGTCCCCGGGAACCTCCATGCCCAGTTTCTGATAGAAATCTCTCTGCTTTTTCAACTCCGCTGCACAGAAAAACATGTAGAGATTCAACACAAAATAAGCCACTTGATGCTCCATTAGGAATGCTGTGTGTGTGTGTGTGTGTGTGTGTGTGTGGGTGTCCATTAAGGTATGATGAAGTGTGAGATTAAATAAATTAAGAAATAAATAATGAACTTAATTAATAATGAAATACCACAAACCTTCTTGGAGTCCCGGCACCAGCTTATAGACAATGTCTTGCATTGTTCGGTCATGGCTGAGGAGGAAAGGGAAACAGGAACATGAGGCACATGGCAACAAAGATAATTAAAGCAAGAAAAAAAGGAGTATAAAAAAAAAATTAAGAAATAAATCTAAGTGTAGCCTGAAAATAAACAGATCAGTAATCTGTGTGACTAATTTCTATTTCAGCAGCAACATTAATCATAATTTAAACATGATCAACAATCGGCTTCCTTAATCTATTAAACATAAATGCTTTAAATAAAGTGGGATAATTGGCAAACATGGGAAATCAATGTTTATTGACTGGTGTATTAAACCTACAAGCTCTCAGTTCAGCTCCGAATGCATTTAGATTTCATGCTTGCAGTTATTATATATTGTGCTTATATTTCTAAGGTCATTTATGTTTACAAGGTAATTCATTAAAAAGTGACAAAAGGTTTGATTGAAATAAAGTAAAGAAAGAGCATAATAATGTTTGAATAAAAATGAATTCTTGAGCAATAAACAAAATGATGAACATAAAACCAAATGGTACAAATAAACAAAGAGACAATAGGAAAGAAAACAAAAAGGGAACTACAAGACTGCTGTTGCTCGGGCCACTATCAAAACAGCCATTACAGACAGATAAGTTATAGAGAAGTTAGAGAGAAGTTTGTTAGATAAGATAATCAACAGCTTTTCTTCAAATTAGAAACAGGAATTGAACAGTGCTGTAGCATACAGGTTGTATGTACAATGTGGCTTCAATTTCTAGTAATAACTTGAATCTTCAGCAAAAGCGTAGAGCTGTTTTTTTAAGCCCCTGCCTGACCCTGTACTTGTTGCTTCTCTGGAGACTCAAACACTAAGCCTGTGATGATGGAACCTGATACTGAAGCGTTCCTCAGAGAGACGGTTACCATGTCATAAGGTCTTAGGGCTCGGAGTCCCTCAGGCCTGCCATAAAAACAGCCAGAGCGATCCGGTCGCCTTTCTGTCTCTATACACCAGACGTTTCCAGATAGGAAAATATCTCATCTTACATCAGCAGTGTGAGCTGTGATTCAGCATACACAAGCTCTAAAACCAGGGTTTGTTAATACACACAAGATAAACCACACACTGGTGTGTATATCATCCCAGATCAGACATGACAGAGGATTTTGTGGCATTATGACTGCAGTGTGAATGAATCATGTTTCTTTTACAAACAGTGTTGATATCTGTTTTATGTGGGCAGTAGTGAGTCATGGGGCCTTTATTTTTAGGGAGAATTCTTTCTTATCTTTTCTTGCTTGTTTCATGCAAAATAAATAAAAATAAAATATATTTTGCATATATGCTAAATTCTATGAAAAGATTTTTATATTGCTTCAGGAGTCATTGTAGGCTTTCATACAGATTTAATGGCATTTATAAAGGGCATGTTGAGGCACACACCCAAGTCAGTCCTGGTGTTACAGCGATGTACACGTCAAGAACACAAAATGCAGACTCATACCAAGGGCAGATTTGCCGCTTAGAGCTCAACGTGTCTTGGTGGCCCCCTGCTGGGCTGTAACAGGCTCTACAGCGTGTATTGTTCATGTCTGGGCATGTTAGTATTTGTGCTCTGGGTCAGGCCTGGCTACTGCAAAACACTGGGGAAAAACAAGCCCAATTAGCAAGCGCCGTCATGCCCCACAGCAGGCGCAGGGAGGCCTAGGGATGAGAAGGGGGGCCTGGCATTTAAAAAGATGATCAACAGACTATGGATATATAAAGAGTTGTGTGTGTTCAGCCTCAGTGAGATGTGGCTGGTTTAAACAGAGATTTGTCTGTCCGAGAACAAACAGCACAGGTGGAAAAAACACAGGAAATTCAGATGAATTATGTATTTATAGGAAGGACACTTCACTCTTAAGGGAGTGTAGCATTGTTCCAGGCCTCAAAATATCACCACCTTTTATTTTTACACACTGTCGAACTCTCTTCAGGCTACAGGTTGGAACCTGGAACCTGCAGTGCATTTGGACAGCATAATGAATATTTAATGCCTTTAATATTTAATATGTTGCAAAATAGGGTGGAACGCTGGAGATCATCCAAGTATTTTATTACGGGCACAAATAGATGTACAAGTGCTCTTAATGGTGCACTCTTAATGCTTTATTTCCTTGAAGAATAACAGATGATCCTGAATTGGACATTTGGTAGCTTTGATACCAACCAAACCTATAACTGAGACAAACTAACACCATTTTATTATGGCCATCAACGTATATATTTGAGGGGGTCCTGATGATGTTACTTCTTGAGTGTGTCTTTATTAGAATTGCAATGTGACCACTTTCGAATGGGAATAATGTAAAGTTCTCTTCAATTATTTCACATTAACTGCATTCGGCATCAAGCACATCATGAAATTGTGGCCTTGTTTCATGACCTTGATGGATGTTGTGAGCAATGTCTCTAAGAAAGGACTGTGATTGGTTATCTGTAAAAAAAAAAAAAAAAAAAAAA
Organism: Tachysurus fulvidraco; assembly: GCF_022655615.1. Taxonomy (NCBI): domain Eukaryota; kingdom Metazoa; phylum Chordata; class Actinopteri; order Siluriformes; family Bagridae; genus Tachysurus; species Tachysurus fulvidraco. The sequence continues at coordinate 13,912,620 of NC_062527.1, forward strand.
AAAAAAAAACTGCTTCAAACTAAAACTTTTTACACAATCTGAATCGTGTTCTTGTCGTGTGCCAAAAAACCCCTCATTGAGTCACTGTTATGGTTTGTTGTGGGTTTTGTCACCCAGAAACCACTATATAGATGTGTGTCAAGATGTCAGACTGCAGTCCTCCAGATACTGAAGCTTATGGCCAGAAAAGTTCACAAATGATTCTAACTGCTCCATAAATGTTGTTTTTAATGGATGAACCTCAATCAAACAGACTTCAACAGAAAAAAAACATCTGTTCAACTGACTTTAACCTTCACCGGTGCAACCGTAATGATCAAGAAGAAGCAACAAAAGTATCGATAAACTGCATATGCAATAAAAATATCAAACTGTACCACAAAATGAGCATCATTGCTTGGTCAGTATTCTCACTAAAGGGCCCATGAATCAGGACTTTCATTGCCCACGCAAACATTAAGCAACTGTGCCTCTAAAAGTAGCACAATTTATTCTCATTGCAACACTTATAGCTCTAATGCTGTTAGAGTTTTCATCATCATGCCTGCAAAGTACAAACAGTGGGACAGACACCAAGTCAGACAGAGAGAAAGGGCAAAAGATAAGGCTAGGAAGACTACATCCACTATTCGTTTTTTTATACACATTTAATTGCACATCACTTTCATTTAAGTGAAGAGAGAACAGAGAATGTAGCATACAACAGCTGACTTCCTACCATGCTTTGATGAGCTGTATTCTGTCAGAAGTCATCTGCATGCAGTGTATATATGTGTGTGTGTGTGTGTGTGTGTGTGTGTGTGTGTGTGTGTGTGTGTGTGTGTGTGTGTGTGTTAGTGTGCTGGTCGTTTCTGGTTGCTGCATTACACACTTACCCGATATACTGCAGTGGGTGGCTCTGGTGAATGACAATCCTACACGTGGGACATGTGTTGTTTTCTTCCAGGTATTTCACTAAACAGCTCCTGCAGACTGCACACACACACACACACACACACACACACACACACACACACACACACACACAAAATATGAAAATACATACTAATATACTACATGTGAGTAAAGGTATGCACACATGACAGAACAGTGTGGTGCAGCTAGAGATATAGGACATGTCAACTGATTCTGTTGTGGAGTTTAAAAAAAGACAAGACACATGACATAAAACTGCACCAGGTTACACATGCAACCCGGTTCCCTGAGAAAGGAACGAGTCGCTGCGTCATGGCTGACAATTTGGGTTCTCTCGTTACGGAACCGTTCTTTCCTTTCCTCCCAGGTAAAAGTCAGTCCATCAGAGCGTGTGAGGATTATATTCACGAGTGGCACAAGGGCCCCCTCTACTGTTTATTAAAATAAAGTTTAGTGCTGCAAAAGGATTGTGTGGGTTTTTCGTGTCTCTGTTAATGTTTCTATTAATGTCTGAATAGACACAGGCACAATGAAATAGGTACAATTACCCAGAACATGGTAGTGTGTGTGGTATAGCACGATTATATCAAACACTGTCCTTCTCAGTTCCTGAAAGTGTTCAGTTGGAAACTAATCCCTGTACTACTTTTTCAGTGTTTGGGAGTGTGGTTTATTATTAACCAGACCGAATGCTGCATATTTTTGGTTTCCAGAACTGTCCTCAAGCCACCCCATCACACCACTACCATGTCAATATCAGAGTTGTGGTGAGAATGACCAAGCTCCCAAAATAAACCAAGCTCCCATGATTCATGTAAAGGTGGGGAAAATGTGTATAGTTGCAGACATACTATTGAGTAGTGGTTGTACTGAATGTGTATGTAAAGAAAAAACAACAACATGTAAATGTAAATATATCACTCTAAGCAACCACTTCACAGTCAGAATGCTAATCACAAATACTGATTATAATATAGAACGTGTGTGTGTGTGTGTGTGTGTGTACACTCACATGTGTGTAAGCACTCTGTGACGGTGGTGGCATCGATCAGGTACCCCTCACACAGGCGACAGGTAATGTGGGCATTTATGTCCCACAGTTTAATCTTCCTTGTGAGCATCTCGGGGTTCTACATAACGTATAAGAAAGGAAAAAAACTCAAATGATACAAATAAATTACAGACACAAACCGGTCTAATTTTTGTTTCTCAATATTTAGCAGTGGAAGCCATTTGCCTTGTGATAGGAAGACAGAGATACTGATATTTCAGAGGTTTGCACATACACCACACTGATCTGCTTTGCCAGTCAGCGTTAAAGTACAGTGGAGTTTAAGGGACACACAGAAAACACGGCATGTGTGATTTACACTGCATTTAGATCCGAGACAGACGGCTGCATTTTCAGGCTTTGTCCCGTTTGTAATATGCTTCATACATGGAGGGTAACTGCCTCAAATATTAAAATGTAAAAAAAAACTCAATAATAAAAAGGTAAATAAAAACAAATAATAATAATAAAATAATAAATTATTTTTATAATTATTAATTGATGAATAATTCCCTATTTTTTCATCTTTTTGTTTTCTGTTCATCTTTCTTTACATTTTTCACTTCTTTCAGCAGAACCTATTTGCTTATTATTATTATTATTACTATTATTATTATTATTATTATTTAATAGACAGCAATTCTGCCATTATACTATTGTACTATTAATTAAAGCGGTAATCTTTAGAAGACCAGCTCATTGTTTTATATTACATGCACATAACTTTCAGAATGTAGCAGTAATTCACTGGTTCAATGAATAATAATAATAATAATAATAATAATAATAATAATAATAATAATAATAATAATAATAATAATAATAATGAAATGTAAGATCTGGTACTAACAATAACACTAAGGTCAAATTTATCCCATGTTCTGCTGCTGTTATGTGATTGGCTGACTAGAGAAACATAATAAGCAGTGCACAGGTTTTCTTAAAGTGGCCAGTGAAAGTACTTGTTATTTTATTTTATATTATTTAAAAAAAAACAACACCACATTCTTACCATTTCTTTCACACTTTGCAGCACAAGCTTTTCCCAAGACACAAACTACACATCTTTAATCTGCTGTACAGCGACTCGATGACCATCACATGAACACACAGGTATAGTACATAATGACAAACTGACACTACATTACCTCTGCCATGATATATAGTCTCCTAGATTCCCTGTATAGTCTGTTTGCTCTTGTCATGTAAAGCCCAAGCTAAATGTATAGAACAGTGTTGTTTATGTCTGTACTTTTAAGAGGCACAAACAGCTAGAACCAAATTCCTTGTGTGTGTCAAGACTCTTGGCCAATAAACCTGACTCTGATTCTGATTTGTGTAATCAGAATCAGAACCCCCCCCCCCCCCCCAGTGTGAAAAGACACTCTGAGGTCATTCTGAGGTGATTCTTCATCAGTGGATATAAAAAAAAACATGGTTATGTAAGTTGGTGTAATCTTACCCCTAATGCTGCCATGAATCTACTGCAGACAGAGAGGCAGCCAGGCCTGCATTAGCTGTGCATCATGAACGTCTGCTCACACACCTAGAGAAGAAACACACAGAAGAGCATGAGGAAAAATCACCTGAGTAAAGAAGTGTTCAGAAGAAGGAGCAAAGTACTGGGAGACATTGTGTGCAGGAGAAGAATAAGTCAAATGTTAATATGTGAAAGAATATTTCACTGAACACATTCGAGCAGTCTGAGAGGAAACAAGACACCAATTAAAAGCTCCAAGTGCAGTTTTTCATTTAACTGAACAGCGTCTGCAAGTTCACTTCCAGATCAGTGAACATTTAAGAGGCCTTTCTCAAACAATCTAAACTCGACAGATGGTTCACAGGGCAACTTACTCTTCACAGTCCATGTGTCTCATTCAGCATGTCTTCACAATACTCTAGCAGGTCTTAAACCACAGTGCTGCTCAGTTCTTCATTCTGATTGGCACATGGATGTTGGGTAATTTTCTATGAGACATATAAAAAAAAAGAAATTGGTTTTATTTTGCATTGTTTATTGATAAAAGGGTAACAAAAGTGTATTTACTACATAATCTACATTTGATTCAATAAAAGTGTTCCAGGGATTAACCTGTGAGAACCGCACACACAGAGAGAGACACACACACACAAAAGGATACACACACACACACACACACACACACAGAGGGACACACAGACAGAAGGACACACAGACACAGAGGGACACACAGACACAGAGGGACACACACACACATGCAGAGGGACACACACACACACGCAGAGGGACACACACACATGCAGAGGGACACACACACATGCAGAGGGACACACACACATGCAGAGGGACACACACACACACGCAGAGGGACACACACACACACGCAGAGGGACACACACACACGCAGAGGGACACACACACACGCAGAGGGACACACACACACACGCAGAGGGACACACACACGCAGAGGGACACACACACACACGCAGAGGGACACACACACACACGCAGAGGGACACACACACACGCAGAGGGACACACACACGCAGAGGGACACACACACACGCAGAGGGACACACACACACGCAGAGGGACACACACACACGCAGAGGGACACACACACGCAGAGGGACACACACACGCAGAGGGACACACACACACGCAGAGGGACACACACACACGCAGAGGGACACACAGATGGGGACACACACAGAGAAAGGGACACACACAAAGAGGGGGGACACACAGAGAGAGGGACACACAGAGAGAGAGAGAGGGGGCACACACAGAGAGAGAGGGGGACACACACAGAGAGAGGGGGACACACACAGAGAGAGAGAGGGACACAGAGAGAGAGAGACTCACAGAGAGGGGGGGACGGAGGGGACACACACACGGAGGGGCACACACACAGAGAGGGGGCACACAGAGGGGCACACAGAGGGACACACACAGAGGGGCACACAGAGGGACACACACAGAGGGACACACACAGAGGGGGACACACAGAGGGGGACACACAGAGGGGGACACACACAGAGGGACACACAAAGAGGGGGGCACACACACACACACAGAGGGGGACACACACACACACACACAGAGGGACACACACACACACACAGAGGGACACACACACGCAGAGGGACACACACACGCAGAGGGACACACACACACGCAGAGGGACACACACACACGCAGAGGGACACACAGATGGGGACACACACAGAGAAAGGGACACACACAAAGAGGGGGGACACACAGAGAGAGGGACACACAGAGAGAGAGAGGGGGCACACACAGAGAGAGAGGGGGACACACACAGAGAGAGGGGGACACACACAGAGAGAGAGAGGGACACAGAGAGAGAGAGAGACTCACACAGAGAGGGGGGGACGGAGGGGGCACACACACAGAGAGGGGGCACACAGAGGGGCACACAGAGGGACACACACAGAGGGACACACACAGAGGGACACACGCAGAGGGGGACACACAGAGGGGGACACACAGAGGGGGACACACAGAGGGGGACACACAGAGGGGGACACACACAGAGGGACACACAAAGAGGGGGGCACACACACACACACAGAGGGGGACACACACACACACACAGAGGGACACACACACACACACACACAGAGGGACACACACACACACACACAGAGGGACACACACACACACACACAGAGGGACACACACACACACACAGAGGGACACACACACAGAGGGACACACACACAGAGGGACACACACACAGAGGGACACACACACAGAGGGGGACACACACAGAGGGGGAACACACAGAGAGAGGGGGACACACACAGGGGGGGGGACACACACAGAGGGGGGGGACACACACAGAGGGGGGGGACACACACACAGAGGGGGACACACACACAGAGGGGGACACACACACAGAGGGGGACACACACACACAGTGACACACACACACACACAGAGTGTGACACACACACAGAGGGACACACACACACACACACACAGAGGGACACACACACACACACACAGAGGGACACACACACACAGAGGGGGACACACACACAGAGGGGGACACACACACAGAGGGGGACACACACACACACACACACACACACACACACACAGAGGGGGACACACACAGAGGGGGACACACACACACAGAGGGGGACACACACACAGATGGGCACACACACACACAGAGGGACACACACGGACACACAGAGGGACACACACACACGGACACAGAGGGGGACACACACGGACACAGAGGGGGACACACACAGAGGGACACACAGAGGGACACACACACAGAGGGACACACACACAGAGGGGAGAGACACAGACACACACAGAGGGACACAGACACAGAGAGGGACACACACAGAGAGAGGGACACACACAGAGAGAGGGACACACACACACACACAGAGGGGGACACACGCGCACAGAGGGGGACACACGCACAGAGGGGGACACACGCACAGAGGGGGACACACGCACAGAGGGACACACACACGCACAGAGGGACACACACACACACACACAGAGGGACACACACACAGAGGGACACACACACAGACACAAACAGAGGGACACACACAGAGGGACACACACACAGAGGGACACACAGACACACAGAGGGACACACACACAGAGGGACACACACACAGAGGGACACACACACAGAGGGACACACACACAGACACAAACAGAGGGACACACACAGAGGGACACACACACAGAGGGACACACAGACACACAGAGGGACACACACACAGAGGGACACACACACAGAGGGACACACACACACACACACAGAGGGACACACACAGAGGGACACACACACAGAGGGACACACACACACACACAGAGGGACACACACACACACACACACACACAGAGGGACACACACACACATACACACACAGAGGGACACACACACACACACACACACACAGAGGGACACACCCACACACACACAGAGGGACACACCCACACACACACAGAGGGACACACCCACACACACACAGAGGGACACACCCACACAGAGGGACACACACACACAGAGGGACACACACACAGGGACACACAGAGGGACACACACACACACACACACAGAGGGACACACACACACACACACACAGAGGGACACACACACACACAGAGGGACACACACACACAGAGGGACACACACACACAGAGGGACACACACACACACACACACACAGAGACACACACACACACACACACAGAGGGACACACCCACACACAGAGGGGGACACACACACACAGAGGGGGACACACACACACACACACACACACACACACACACACACACACAGAGGGACACACCCACACACACAGAGGGACACACCCACACACAGAGGGACACACACACAGGGACACACACACACACACAGAGGGACACACACACACACACACACAGAGGGACACACCCACACACACACAGAGGGACACACACACACACACACACACACAGAGGGACACACACACACACACAGAGGGACACACCCACACACACAGAGGGACACACCCACACACACAGAGGGACACACCCACACACACAGAGGGAAACACCCACACACACACAGAGGGAAACACCCACACACACACAGAGGGACACACCCACACACACACAGAGGGACACACACACACAGAGGGACACACACACAGAGGGACACACACACAGAGGGACACACACACACACACACACAGAGGGACACACACACACACACACAGAGGGCACACACACACAGAGGGACACACAGACACAGAGGGACACACACACAGAGGGACACACACACAGAGGGACACACACACAGAGGGACACACACACAGAGGGACACACACACAGAGGGACACACACACACACACAGAGGGACACACACACACACAGAGGGACACACACACACACACAGCGGGACACACACACACACAGAGGGACACACACACACACACAGCGGGACACACACACACACACACAGAGGGACACACACACACACACACAGAGGGACACACACACACACACAGAGGGACACGCACACACACACAGAGGGACACGCACACACACAGAGGGACACGCGCACACAACCACAGAGGGACACGCACACAACCACAGAGGGACACGCACACAACCACAGAGGGACACGCACACAACCACAGAGGGACACGCACACAACCACAGAGGGACACGCACACACACACACAGACACACACACACAGAGAGGGACACACACAAACACAGAGGGACACACACAAACACAGAGGGACACACACAAACAGAGGGACACACAAACAGAGGGACACACAAACAGAGGGACACACACAAACAGAGGGACACACACAAACAGAGGGACACACACAAACACACACACAGAGGGACACACAAACACACACACACCGAGGGACACACACACACAGAGGGACACACACAGGGACACACACACAGAGGGACACACCCACACACACAGAGGGACACACACAGAGGGACACACACAGACACACACACACACAGAGGGACACACACACACACACAGAGGGACACACACACACACACAGAGGGACACACACACACACACAGAGGGACACACACACACACACACAGAGGGACACACACACACACACACACAGCGGGACACACACACACACACACACACAGAGGGACACGCACACACACACAGCGGGACACACACACACACACACACAGAGGGACACGCACACACACAGAGGGACACGCACACACACAGAGGGACACGCACACACACAGAGGGACACGCACACAACCACAGAGGGACACGCACACAACCACAGAGGGACACGCACACAACCACAGAGGGACACGCACTCAACCACAGAGGGACACGCACACAACCACAGAGGGACACACACAAACACAGAGGGACACACACAACCACAGAGGGACACACACAAACAGAGGGACACACACAAACACAGAGGGACACACACAAACAGAGGGACACACACAAACACACACACAGAGGGACACACACAAACACACACACAGAGGGACACACACAAACACACACAGAGGGACACACACACACAGAGGGACACACACACACAGAGGGACACACACACACAGAGGGACACACACACACAGAGGGACACACACACAGGGACACACACACAGAGGGACACACCCACACACACAGAGGGACACACACACAGAGGGACACACACACAGCGGGACACACACACAGA